>NC_133324.1:92335133-92635133 GCF_042186555.1 Aquarana catesbeiana | reverse complement strand
TAAAAAAGGCAAAGAATCCATTGATGTTTCAGGTTACCACTTGACCTCCAGAATATTTACCCCCCCCCCCCCTTCATGACCAGGCCATTTTTTGCGATACGGCACTGCGTTACTTTAACTGACAAATGTGCTTTCATGCGACAATGTACCTAAGTAAAATTTATGTCCTTTTTCCCTACAGATAGAGCTTTCTTTTGGTGGTATTTGATCACTACTATGTTTTTTTATTTTTTGAGCTATAAACAACAAAAAAAACACAATTAAAAAAAAAACTATTTTTTTTACTTTCTGCTATAAAACCCATCTAATAAAAAAAATTGAAAATATCAATTCTTTTACATATTGTTGGTAAAAAAAAATCTCAATACGCATATACTGTATTGACTGGTTTGCGCAGAAGTTATAGCATCTACAAACTGTGGGATATTTTTATTAATTTATTTACTAGTAATGGCGGGGTTCAGCGTCTTATAATGGGTCTATGGCTGACATTCTGACACTGACACGTTTGACAGTTTTTGGGGACCAATGACACTAATTCAGTGATCAGTGCTAAAAATATGCACTGTCACTGGCTAGGAAGGGGATAACATCAGGGGCGATCAAAGGGTTAACTGTGTGCCTAACCAGTGTTTATATGTACTGTGGGAGGTGATTTTACTAGGGGAAGACATGGATCCTAGTCCCTGCTTCACAGAGACACAGGATCCATGCCTTACCTCCTGTCATAACAGCAATCTGCCTTGTTTACATAGGCTGACCACTGTTCTGCCTCTTTGTTGGAAGATCGGCAGGTGCCAGTGGACATGGAGTCCGCTGGGTTTCCACTGTGTGTGATCACAGCAGGAGCGAGCAGCAGGCAGCACACATTTACGGGCCCTACACTGAAGAACTGGATCACATACAGTATCTCACAAAAGTGAGTACACCCCTCACATTTTTGGAAATATTTTATTATATCTTTTCATGTGACAACATTGAAAAAATGACACTTTGCTACAATGTAAAGTAGTGAGTGCACAGCTTGTATAACAGTGTAAATTGTCTGTCCCCTCAAAATAACACACAGCCAAGCGGAGCAGACATGCATTGTTAGAGCTCCACACCGCTGAGGAGAGAAGAGAAGGACAAAGCGGAGCCTGCAGGCTCAAAAGGTATCCATTTGAACCTTTTTGCCCCAGGGAACAAACTGTGAAAGTTTGGGCAGGAAATATGGTACTGGGAGGAAACCGTGGCAGAAATAAAAATCACCTCACAAAGAGCTCACAGGCACTCACTGCAGCTGAAGCAGCTCCAGTCACCTCACAAGATACAGCATCAGGGCGCTCTCACAGACAGAAAATGTCACAGCAAGACTCTCCATTTGAGTCAGATACAGAACAAATCCTCTCACAAACTTCTCCACAAGCCTCCTCAGTATCCCCAGTAATATTATTACAGTTTGAAAAGATGCTTCATAAGGCTTTAAAACAAACCTCAGACCAAATAACAAAAAGCCTAACCAAAGAAATAAGAGAGCTGGGAAACCGCACCGCAGCCTTAGAAATAAAAATGGAGGAAATTGAAATTACAACCCAAGAAAATATAACAGAATTGGAACAATTAAAAAAAGAGAATTTAATACTTCAAACTAAGCTCGAAGATTACGAAAATAGAGCCAGACGTTCAAACTTGCGCATAAGGGGAATACCTGAAACTGTGACAGACCTGCAATCTACTATTACTGCTCTATTACAAGAACTAAAGCCAGATATCCCTATTGAACGTTTAGAACTGGACAGAGTACACAGAGCCCTCACAGCCAAAAAGAAAGATGGACCCCCACGTAATATAATCACAAAATTTCATTATTACAGAACAAAAGAACAAATACTAATTGCTGCAAGAGAAAAAAAGGAACTTAATTTTCAAGGACACAATTATCAAATTTTTGCTGACCTATCCCAACTTACTATTACTAAAAGACGATCCATGAAACCCCAACTAATGGAACTGCAACGCCACAACATTATGTATCAATGGGGCTTCCCCTTTTCAGTCAGATTTAACTACCAAGGTACAATTTACAGAAGCAGATCAGCAGATGAACTACAACAAACCCTTTTAAAATTAAATCTGACAGAACCCACAAGCAGCAACTCTCCCACACGCAGAAGAATGGCATCATCTTCACCTTCACGCAGCACCCAGAAAATTTCAGAACAAAATGGGAATCATCATTCTCACAAAAGAGGCCGTTATGCCACATCATCCATGGACCAAGAAGATTCAATGGACTGACATCCTAATTCCTGATATCTCTTCATTTATTATACTAAGAGATGGTTCTCTATAAAAAACCTGTATTTATAACTGAATGTAACTGCATTCTGATAGTCACACACTGTGTGGGATCATGTTACATTCCAGTTATATTTCTTATTACTTCTGATTCATATAGCCTTAGAATATATAAGTGAAATAAGGAAATTCATGTTCAGTTATATATTATCAGGTAATAACAATAGATTTATTACTTTTTAGGACAAATATGTTCAATAATCCAGAAGTAATGGAAGCTTTTTCTTTCTTTTCTTAAAACAAATATATTATTACCTAACTAGTTCCTAAAATTATGTTTTTGTTTATTCTAATCTGAAGCAATACAACCTCAATTTTATGAGTTAACATATCTAAGCAGTTACATATGAATAAAATATGTAATTGTTTACTCTAAAAGGGTTAAAATCCCAAAATAATTCAAACTATCTTCATCAATACCAAAGTTATAAACAGTACCTTTCTAACTGAATTATTTAGCCTAGGGCAAGACTAACCATATACAACCACCCTGGAATAAATAATTTCAACAAAAACTATATTCTGCACTCCAATTAATGAAACATCATTTTGATGTCTTTTGACATAGCACTTCTCTCCTGTAAGTGGAAGATCCGTGTACCCCCATTAGCCCTCCTCATTCTCCCAACCATATTATGTGGGAGTGTGACGAAGGCACTTATTCCCCTGAGAGAGATATTTATTCTCTTTCACGGGTAAATTGTGATTACTTGCAAAAAAAAATTTATACAATGTATCATCTAATCTCATATGTTTTTTGTTTACTCTTTACTCCAGAATTCACTGGTTTCTTTTCTATCTATTCATCTCTTCAGTCCACACAGGTTGATCTGCGCAGTCAGCTCTGCATAACAAAAAGTAAGTCAAAACAATTTGATCTATTGCCATGGCACCACTGAATATACTTTCCCTGAATGTTCAGGGAATAAATGTCCCTCAAAAAAGGACCAAAGCCTTCCGTACTTTCCATAACAAGAAGGCTCACATAGTATGCCTCCAAGAAACACACTTCACCAAAGATTCTACTCCAAAATATATTTCTCCTTTTTATCAACAAATTTACACGGCTTCTGCCTGTACCAAACAAAGGGGAACTCTAATTGCATTTCACCGATCCACACCATTCACCTTATCATCAGAAATTAAAGACCCAGAAGGTAGATACCTGATACTCATGGGTTATATAATGGATACAGCAATCACGGTGATTTCCTACTACGCTCCTAACAAACAACCTACACCATTCCTCTCACATATATTACAAGTGATTAATACACACAAAATAGGAACAGTGATAATGTGTGGGGATTCAAACCAGGTCCTTCTCCCATTTCTAGATAAATCACCTTTTACACCATCCAAAATAACCTCTAGATTACCTTTTTCTCAACTTCTTTCCAAATACAATCTGGTAGATTCATGGAGAGAAAGTAAACCAATGAAAAAGAAATTCACTTATTTCTCGCACCCTCATCAAACCTTCACCAGAATAGATCATATTTTTCTAACAATAGGAATGATACCAGAAATTATTGCATCAGATATAATTCCGATTCCGTGGTCTGACCATAATGCAGTATACACTACTATAGCCTCAGCCATACCAAAAGCGCATGACCCAACGTGGTACTTACCGGACATAATGCTCAAACACCCACTACATCAGATGGCCATTGAACAAGCTTTAAAGGAATACATATCAATTAATAATACAACAGACATCTCCCCAATAACACTGTGGGAAGCTCATAAGCCTGTCTTGCGTGGTACAATACAAAGACAAATGGCACTATTTAAACGGGAATGCAAAAATCTAGCAAAAAAACTAGAACTCAATTTTAATGCAGCCTACATATCATTTCAAGATAATCCATCTCAGAGTACAAAATCTCATCTGGAAAAATCTAGATTGGAATACGATCTATTTCTCACTGAGTCAGTTGATAAATCCCTCAAACGCTCCAAACACAATTTCTACATGAATACAAACAAACCAGGTACATATTTGGCTCGGGCATTAAATTCAACTAACAAATCTTTCAAACCAATACGTTTGAAATTATCAAAAAATGTTTACACTTGTAATCCAGTTAAAATAGTCCATAAATTTCACTCACATCTCGCAACTTTATACAAGACAAACAATGAATTTAATCCTACAGAGGCTGAATCCTTCTTCTCAAAAATAACATTACCTGAGTTATCTCAGAATCAAAAAAGCAGTTTGGATGAGCCTATAACTATAGATGAAGTTGCTAACGCCATAAAAGACCTAAAACTTAACAAAAGGCCAGGCCCAGACGGCTACTCGGCTTTATACTATAAAACATTCTCAGAAATACTCTCTCCCATTCTCACTGAAACTTTTAACAAACTTCTAGATGGACATTCTTTTCGGCAAGAAACACTAATGGCAATTGTTTGTATGATCTCAAAACCCCTTTCTGATGATACTTCCTGTGTGAATTATCGGCCTATCTCTCTGTTAAACCTCGATATTAAATTATTAGCAAAAATAATAGCAAAACGCCTCAATAGCATTATAGGAAAATTAATACATAGAGATCAAGTAGGCTTCATGCCAAATAGACAGGCAGGCGATAATATACGCAGGGCAGTGTTATTGGCACATATTGCTAAAAAACGGAAAATCCCTTTATGTTTTCTATCTCTCGATATTAAGAGGGCATTTGACACAGTATCCTGGCAATATATGCAATATTCATTACAAAAATGGGGTTTTGGACCCCACTTTTTAACATGGATCAAAGCATTATATAATAAACCCAAAGCCTATATAAAATATGCTGGATACAAATCTGAAGCCTTTAATATCGAAAGAGGTACCCGACAGGGTTGCCCATTATCTCCCTTATTATTTGCCCTTATACTCGAACCCATGGCCCAATACATCAGAACAAACCAAACTATAACTGGCATTGAAGTAGGAGGTATTACACACAAATTATGTATATTTGCAGACGATATATTACTTTTTCTATCATCACCACAGGTCTCTGGTCCTAACTTAATACCAGCTCTTGATGGATTTGCAGCCCTATCCGGCCTTATGATTAATCCTAAGAAATGCCTAGTGCTTAATACTTCACTCACAAACATGGAATTGATCCCGGCTAGGGCTGCACTCCCATTCACATGGGCAGAAAAATCAATCCCATATCTTGGAATTCATTTAACAGCATCTCATTCTGACTTATTCTCAACCAATTATCCTCCTGTATTAAGACAGATCACAAATCTAATAAAACAATGGTCGCAACTTCCTTTATCCTGGATAGGGAAGATTAATGCAATCAAAATGACTATTCTACCCAAATTGCTTTATCTATTCAGAGTCCTCCCTATTCCAATTCCTTCCTATTTTTTGAGAATAGTACAAAAAAGAGCAACTTCGTTTATATGGGGCTCTTCTAAACCACGTATACCTATACACACACTACATCTTCCCAAAAATAAAGGAGGCCTGGGATACCCTAATTTTACTAACTACTACAGAGCAGCACATTTGGCCAGTCTGTCCAAATACCATGCAAAACAGGAAATCCCATTATGGGTATTTATAGAGGCTTCAGAAAATGACCCTCTATTAATATCAAATTTATTATGGCTTGATCCTAAAGACCGCTTTAAAATTCATAATCCCATAACTAAACACTTCTTATCTCTCTGGGATAAACTAAAAACCAAATATCAGTTACAATCTCCACACAATCCTCTCCTTTCTTTTATCAGAAATCCGGCCTTTTATCCGGCATGGATCTACCCAAATTCTTTTAAAGCTTGGACAACATCAGGCATTCAGACACTAAATGACTTCATAGCATCTAAATCATTCCTTTCATTCCCATCGCTTAGAGAAAAATATGATCTACCAAACTCTGAGATATTTAGATATCTCCAAATCAAAAATTTCTATACACCATTCCTAAAGGGGGATACACCATTATCCCAATTATCCATTTTTGAATCAATCTGTACAAAAGATCCATTTGCTAAAGGTACAATTTCATCACTTTATAATCAATTATATGGAGTAGCAAATCTTAATAGACCCTCTTACGTTCAGAGGTGGGAGGAGGACCTGGGACGAACTTTAGAAGACACGGACTGGTCTAACATATGGCTCACATCTAAGTCATCTTCACCCAACATCTTAGCACTGGAGACAAATTATAAAGTCCTAACTCGCTGGTACCTTGTACCCGCTGGAGTGGCAAAATATTCACCTAATACCTCAGCTCTTTGTTTTCGAGGATGCCCAGAAATAGGCACATATTTACACATATGGTGGACGTGCCCAGTAATCCAAACCTTCTGGAAGGAAGTCTTCGTGATTGCATCTAAAATATTTAAAAAAATAATACAACCAGATCCATATTTAACTTTACTTAATCTAAAACCGGAATGGTTAACACTCTCTCAATTCAAACTTATGATCCAACTAATAACGGCTGCAAAACAAACAGTGGCCAAGGCATGGAAATCTCCTACATTGGTACTAGCAGAAACAATTCACAGAATGAATAATACAATGTCCCATGCTAAGATGGTAGCCATCGATCAAAATCAAATTCCAAAATTTGAAAAACTTTGGCATCCTTGGATAAAACAACAGTTCCTGTCAAACTTCAATGACTCTGTCCTGTTGCCATGGTAACAGATTAAATGACTTACAGAGACACCCATTCTAAGGCTTCAAAGAGAACTAAAAAGAATAATAAACTGACGAGCGGGACAACCTTGTGGACCATACCTCTACCTTTCAACCCTTTTTCTTCTTTCTCTTTCCTTTTCTCCACCTTACGATTAAAGCTCATTATCAGAATTTATTTGACCTATATACACTCTACCTGTAAACAATATGTATAGTAGGTATAAATCATTTAAATACCTACAAAAGTAACTAAGGAAATGATATATATCTTTAATTTAGGTTTACGTGAACCCAATGTTTAATATTTGAAATTTCATGATATTTACCTATATAAACCCTACTGTAAAACAATGAGCTTACTTTATAGATCCTTGTAAACTTACTTTATGTATCTTTATAACATTGTATACTCAATAAACTTCTTTTGACAAGAAAAATAACACACAGCCATTAATGTCTAAACCGCTGGCAACAAAAGTGACTACACCCCTAAGAGAAAATGTCCAAATTGGGCCCAAAGTGACAATATTTTGCGTGACCACCATTATTTTCCAGTGCTGCCTTAACCGTCTTGGGCATGGAGTTCACCAGAGCTTCACAGGTTGCCACTGGAGTCCTCTTCCACTCCTCCATGACAACATCACGCAGCGGGTGGTTGTATAGAGACCTTGCGCTCCTCCACCTTCCGTATGAGGATGCCCCACAGAGGGCTTAGGTCTGGAGACATGCTTGGCCAGTCCATCACCTTCACCCTCAGCTTCTTTAGCAAGGCAGTGGTCGTCTTGGAGGTGTGTTTGGGGTCATTAACATGTTGGAATACTGCCCTGCGGCCCAGTCTCTGAAGGGAAAGGATCATGCTCTGCTTCAGTATGTCATACATGTTGGCATTCATGGTTCCCTCAATGAACTGTAGCTCCCCAGTGCCCTCAGCACTCATGCAGCCCCAGACCATGACACTCCCACCATCATGCTTGACTGTAGGCAAAACACACTTGCCTTTGTACTCCTCACCTGGTTGCCGCCACACACGCTTGACACCATCTGAACCAAATAAGTTTATCTTGGTCTCATCAGACCACAGGACATGGTTCCAGTAATCCATGTCTTTAGTCTGTTTGTCTTCAGCAAACTGTTTGCAGGCTTTCTTGTTCATCATCTTTAGAAGAGGCTTCCTTCTGGGACGACAGCCATGCAGACTAATTTGATGCAGTGTGCGGTGTATGGTCTGAGCACTGATAGGCTGACCCCCCCACCCCTTCAACCTCTGCAGCAATGCTGGCAGCACTCATACGTCTATTTCCCAAAGACAAACTCTGGATATGACGCTGAGCACATGCACTCAACTTCTTTGGTCAACCATGGCGAGGTCTGTTCTGACCTGTCCCCTTAAACCGCTGTATGGTCTTGGCCACCATGCTGCAGCTCAGTTTCAGGGTCTTGGCAATCTTCTTATAGCCTAGGCCATCTTTATGTAGAGCAACAATTCTTTTTTTTCAGATCCTCAGAGAGTTCTTTGCCATGAGGTGCCATGTTGAACTTCCAATGAGAAGTATGAGAGAGTGGGAGCGATAACACCAAATTTAACACACCTGCTCCCCATTCTCACCTGAGACCTACTAACAAGTCACATGACACTGCAGAGGGAAAATGGCTAATTGGGCCCAATTTGGACATTTTCCCTTAGCGGTGTACTCACTTTTGCTGCCAGCGGTTTAGACATTAATGGCTGTGTGTTAAGTTATTTTGAGGGGACATCACATTTACACATTGTTATACAAGTATATGAATACTTACGACCATGTGATATTTCAGTTTTTCTTTTTTAATAAATCTGCAAAAATGTCAACAATTCTGTGTTTTTCTGTCAATATGGGGTGCTGTGTGTACATTACTGAGGAAAAAATGAAAAAATGAACTTAAATGATTTTAGCAAATGGCTGCAATATAACAAAGAGTGAAAAATTTAAGGGGGTCTGAATACTTTCCGTCCCCACTGTATATATATATATATATATATATATATATATATATATATATATGTGTGTGTGTGTGTGTGTGTGTGTGTGTGTGTGTGTGTGTGTGTGTGTGTGATTCTGGCACAGAGGTGCCACCCTGTAGCGATAAAACTGCTGTAGGACGGATCTTAAGTCACATGGCACAATTGGGTAAATATTGCTTAGTGGCTTTCTGAAGAAAGAAACGTGTATACGGAAATCATATTTAACAGCCATTCCATCTGAAATTGATATTGCAGTTGTGTGTGTAGCCTAAATCACACAAGCAATTTCAATCCCTTGTGACTGATAGGTGTGCACTGTGGTTCTAATTACCGGCCCAGGTACCAACCGATGATGACAGACTTGGAAAATTTACTGATGAAGCACACGGTCAAAAAAGGAAAAAGAAAATGGCTGCTAGAGACCACCTAAATCCTGGAAGAATTGACTAAAAAATCTGCAAATGACTAAACCATATGGTTAAAAAAGGCCCAACAAGTATCAGATAGTTTGAGAGGTACTTGATGCTGCTCTCAAGCTGCACAATAATATACTTCAGAAAAGTGAGCAGGCTAGCAGGGAATCGGGATAGGATGACAGAAGAGGAAAGCTTGGGTACATAGTTACATAGTTGTTAAAGTGGGGTTCCACCCAAAAAACATACATATACATATACATATAAAATACATAAAAATCCTAAAAAAAACCCCAAAAAAACATTTGGATATTTTTTTTTTTTTTTACTCACCTCTAAATGCCTGTTGCTAGGGGGTCCCTCGTAGTCTGCCCCTTCCACTGCCTGGGCTGGTGACATCACTTCCCCCTCGGCACAGAAAGGGCTCCGCTCTGCTCCCTCCCTCCCTCCTGTCAATCATCTGGGACCCATTACAGGTCCCAGGTGACTGAGAGGCCAATCACGGCGTGCGGCGCCGCTCACGCATGCGCAGTGGGTGCCAGGCTGTGAAGCCACAGCCCGGCGCCCACAGTTGCAATGCCAGCGCCGCTGAACGGAGGGGGAGACGAGCGGGGCTTCGATCCCCCGCATCGCTGGACCCAGGGACAGGTAAGTGTCCAATTAAAAGTCAGCAGCTGCAGTATTTGTAGCTGCTGACTTTTAATTTTTTTTTTTTTTAACCGGCCCCCTGGGTGGAACTCCTCTTTAAGGTTGAATAAAGACACCAGTTCATCCAGTTTAACCTGAGAGTGTGTGTTTGTGAGATTACTGTTTTCCATATCCCTATACATTGTGTTTGCTAAAAAACACATACAGATGTTATTTTAACTTATCTACACTTTCCACTGAAACTACCAATTGTGGAATGGAGTTGTACATCCTTTCAGCCCTAACAGTAAAGAACTCTTTACGCAGTTAGAGATTGAACCATTTCTCATCCAACTTCATTGTTTGACCACATTTTTTCTTTAGAGACCTAAGATTAAAAAGTGTCCTCATAATGCTAGAGTCGCCATTCAAAAATACCATTAAAAAATGTGTATATCGCTCTCATATCCCCTCTTATGCAACTCTTCATCAGGTAGAATAATTTTTAATGTTTGCAGTTGTTCCTCATATCTGAAGTTCTCCAACCCCTTTATTAGCTTTATTGTCCTACTCTGGATTCTATCCAGTTCAGAACACATCCTTGGTGACCAGAACTGGACAGTATGCTCAAGATGCAGCTGGACCAGAGTTTTGTAAAGTGGTAGAATAATAATTTTATATCTTGAGTAAATACCCTTTTTAATGCATGCTAGCAGTCTGCTGACCTTGCTTGCTGCAACTTGGCATTGCATGCTATCATCTACTAGGCCCCGTAGATCCTTTTCCATCCTCCATTCCCCCACATGTTCTCCCCTTAGCATGTAACTTACATTCATATTTTTAGCTTCCAAGTGCAGTACGTTACATTTTCCTTTATTGAACCCCATTTGCCATATAGCTGCCCACCCCTCTATTTTAACTGGGTCTTTTTGTAAAGATGCTATTAGCTGTTGTGAAGTTATTGCCCTGCTTAGCTTTGTAGCATCAGCAAACACAGAGATTGAACAATTTATTTCAACTTGTATATCACTTATGAACAAGTTAAACAGAATTGGTCAGAATTGCCATTAAATACTACCCTCTGGACACACTCCTACAATTAGTTTCCCATCTGGGTATATACCATGGCATCAATGCCAAAAGACCTTTTGTAAACCAATTGTTTGTTGGGTACGGTATCAAATGCCTTAGCGAAATCTAGATACACTATGTCCACCAGCCTATCCCAAATTACCTTCCCATAGATTGTTGAATGATTAATCTGGCAAGAAAGGATCTTCCTAAATCCATGTTGGTTACTCCTAATGATACTATTCTCATCAGCAAATGCCTACATATGGTCCCTTATGATTCCTTCCAATAGTTTACATACTGATATTGAATCAGTACATATTGATGTTAGGCTGACTGGTCTGTAGTGACCAGGTATATATTTTGGTTAGTTCTGCTAACCATTCACTTTACTGCAGTGCATAACTACAGCCATAGCAGGTCATGAAGATGATATAGGACTCAGAGGCAGAAGGAGGGCACAGCGTCTATGGTTCTCAACGCTGCCCGTTTCTTTATGCTTCTTCAAAAGAGCTTGAACAGCACATCCTGAAACCAGTCTGTTTGAAATCTTTTCTGGGAGAGATCTTGCTGATGCAGTATAACTACTTCGGTTGCTGTGCTCAGTCTTGCCATGGTGTATGACCTGTGATATGAAACTGTCTTCCACAACCTCACCTTAGTAGCAGAGTTTGGTTGTTCCTTATGGCCCGTACACACAATCCAAATATCGTACGTCAGATCGTACGACTTTTTTTACTTAACAGTCGCAAGTAGAAATTGAATAGGTTACTAAAGTCCTGAAAATTCTCGTACGACAGGAAAAAAAAATCGGAAGTGATGTCATGTGTTGTAATGTATTTGTATTGTATTTTCGGACGACAACTGTACCGACTAAATGAAAATTGTACGATCTGGTATCGTACGAGGAAAATTTTCGTGCTTGTCCGGTCAAATAATATCGGATGAATTGTCGTGATCGGCTCGCGAAAGCTCTGTACTAACGATACGATTATTTTACGATCGCGACAAAAGCAGTATTTTTCGTCCGATTTTTAGAACATGTGTACGGGCCATTACCCAGTTTGAAGCTTTCTACATAGCTGTTTCTCTTTCGGTTAATGACTGGGTTTCAACTCACATATGAATTTGATGATCATTTGTACCTGTCTGTCATAATAAGTTATTCAAACACCTGACTCTAAACCTACAAAATCCCTGACTTTGTGCAAGTGTACAAAGTGTGCAAGTGTAAGAATTGATGCTGGTTTGAAGCCAAGGGCCCAGAGAAGTCACGCCAAATATTGAATTATTGAATTAATTTAGATTTTTCTTCTGTTTGTTCACTTTGCTGTTTTTAAATTGGAAAAAAATAAACTATATATATATATATATATATATACACACACACACACACACAAACACACACACACACATTTTTTTAAAGCATTTACAGCTTTTACACTTACAGCATTTCTTCACACCTGCTTAAAACTTTTGCTCAGTACTGTATTTTCCCCAGATATTAAAGGGTTTGTAACCCTACATTTTGATTCTCTGCCAGCCCCCTTTTTTTTTAGCTTCCGTCCTGTGCTGTATAAGTGTTTATTAGAAACAAAGCCTCTAAATACCTTTTTCTAAAGTATCTTCAGGCCGGTCATGTGACTCCCATCATCTGCTCTGAACATCCGATCCAGGGCTACAGCAGGAGGAGCCAAGCTCTCCCTCTGAAGTAAGCCGGGAGTCACGTGACCGCCGAGCTGCCTGCTTGGCTCCTCCTGCTGTAGCCCTGGATCGGAGAATCAGAGAGGCCGGGAGTCACGTGACCAGCCTTAAGATGCATCAGAAAAAGGTATTTAGAGGCATCGTTTCTAATAAGCACTTATACAGTGCTGGTTGGAAGCTTAAAAGAGAGGGGCTGGCAGCAAAATTTTTGTATTTTACTAACAGCAGCAGGTAGGGGGGTGGGGGGTGGAGACAGAGACACAGACTCCTGAGCTGACAGGCAGGGAGGGGAGGGGGAGAGCACAGAGGAGCACAGAGCAGATGCAGCGGGATGACGGAGGCACGTAAACTGACCACGTGTCAGGGCTCAGCAGCCACGATAAACCGTGGTCAGTTTACAGAAGGGAGGGCAGAAACTGGCAGGATTAGCCAGGTTTTTTACAACTTCCAGAAGGGCAGGTTAGACAGCACAAGCACTGTGCTGTTTAACCTGCTATAAGGAAACAGGATCCCCCCCTTTTTTTAAGGTAACATCCACTTTAACATATTAATGTAATTTCATAAGCCATATTCAAAAATGTTACTATTTTTAGCTTTCATTAAAATAATACCTGGTGATCCTGCCATAAAAGTCCTTGTTTAGGCTATTGCTTCCGGAGTGACAACATTCTGTCTCTGTCTGCCAAGTTTGCTCCTGTGTTGTCACACAGGCTTGCAGTGGAGTGGCACACATTACACAGGCATGGTCCACCATTGTGACTATCAGGAAACCTACTGGGAGAAATGACCTACAGCCATTATTAGAGTATATGTGGACAGGAAGTGGCTGCAAGAGATCAGCAGTACTAAAGCTGGCCGTAGATGGATCAAATCTCGGCAGGCTCAGCAAGGAACTGACAATATGTCCATGGTTGTACTGCAGTTGATCTATCGATCAAGTTCAGCACAACCAGCCTGTCAGATTGATTGTAATCACTGCTGACAGGTAAAGCCTCCAGGAGTGATCAGGCAGGGAAGGCTCCCCGTCTGCAGAACACAATAGTGAAGCTGAAGGGATTGCCCCATCAACACTGACCTATGGTGGAAGGAAAGAAAATGACACAATCCATGGGCTGCTAAAGATAAAGAAAAGTTGAAAAACATTATTTAATTAGCAATTGATTATAATACACAGTGCTTTAGCAAGCTAAATGCCATTTGCTTAGGGTTTACATTTACTTTGTAGAACAATGAACTGAAGTTTTGCCCTTTCACAAGCAGTAAATAGTTGGAAACACCTGTAACAGGTTGGCAGAGCTGGGAATTTTGGGGTACAGAAATCCTTCCCCACATGAAACCAATATCTGTACACAGCTAATATATAAATTTATGTCTATAAAATAATATGTGTATTTACACCCGATAAGCTAAAAAAATGGCAATCAGTAGCTTCTTACTGTTACAAGAATACTAGCTAATCCCAAAGTCCTCTCTGCTAACATTCACTTCCCGACAAATTAGTCAGCAATTCACTGCCTACTGTGCAAGTCATTGGAAGGGTTACAGAGAGTGTAATCCAGCTCCGGGCAATGGATTCACATTTAATTAATTCTACAGCCATATATCGTCCACTCGGCCTCGCACAAACACTTTCACTAGTGTGCTACAAAAACCACGACTTCTGTGTACAGTCTATTTTTATATTATGCACCATGTGTTTTTTTTTTATGAACCAATGCTATTTGAAATCAATACCCCATGCCAAGGCTGGATTGATGTCTATTTACTGATCTGATGGCCGACCTAGTACACAAACCCAAAGGCTATTTTTATTATCATTATTTGCAAGATACCCCTTTCCTGAATAGCACGGTGCTCTATGAAACTTCAATTTACCAGGAGACTCGAGAAGAATATTAATGATTCAGAGACAGTCTAAATGTGAAGGAAAAAAAACCTTACTAAAGAATGCAAGAGCTTTAGAATGATTTATATCCTTTTCAGGATGCATGAAACTAACATCATATCATTGATTTGTATTTTTTACCATGCTATAATTACATTCTTTACATTTAGTCGGCAAGGACACTTTAACGGAAAGGTCAACATTAACATTACCCAGAATCCAAAATTTCCATGAAAAAAGTTAAACTTGCCATCTAAGTGAACACAATTGCTAATTTATATCCATCTACTGTGGATAGATAGATAGATAGATAGATAGATAGATAGATAGATAGATAGATAGATAGATAGATAGATAGATAGATAGATAGATAGATAGATAGATAGATAGAGAACTAGCTTTTCATTTTGTTATAAATAATAAACCAATATTAAAAAAATATTGGGACTGATTTTTTAAAATGAACTCCTCAAATCCTGTATTGTTTTTTGGATGCATAAATTATACTTATACTTGTGTATACAAGGATGACTTCTACATTTATGTTATATACACTATATATACAATATAGTATTCGCACGCCTGCCTTTACATGCACATGAACTTTAATGGCAGTCTTAGTCCATAGGGTTCAATATTGAGTTGGTCCACCCTTTGCAGCTATAACAGCTTCAACTCTTCTGGGAAGGCTGTCCACAAGGTTTAGGAGTGTGTCTACGGGAATGTTTGGCCATTCTTTCAGAAGCGCATTTGTGGGGTCAGGCACTAATGTGGACGAGAAAGCTTGGCTCACAGTCTCTGCTCAAATTCATCCCAAAGGTGTTTTATTGGGTTGGGGTCAGGACTCTGTACAGGGCAGTCAAGTTCCTCTACCCCAAACTCGCTCATCCATGTCTTTATGGACCTTGCTTTGTGCACTGGTGTTAGAACAGGAAGGGGCCATCCCCAAACTGTTCCCACAAAGTTGGGAGCATGAAATTGTCCAAAATGTCTTGGTATGCTGACGCCTTAAGAGTTCCCTTAACTGGAACTAAGGGACCAAGCCCAACCCCCGGAAAAAACAGCCCCACACCATAATTGCCCCTCCATTAAATCATTTGGACCGGTACACAATGCAAAACCCGCAAAGACCTGGATGAGTGAGTATGGGGTGGAGGAACTTGACTGTCCTGAGTCATGACCTCAACCTTGCGAGCCAGATGTTCACATCCAACATTAGTGCCTGACCTCACAAATGTGCTTCTGGAAGAATGGTCAAACATTCCCATAGACACACTCCTAAACCTTGTGGACAGCCTTCCCAGAAGAGCTGAAGCTGTTATAGCTGCAAAGGTTGGGCCAACTCAATATTGAACCCTACGGACTAAGACTGGAATGCCATTAAAGTTCATGTGTGTGTAAAGGCAGGTGCCCCAATACTTTTGACAATATAGTGTGTGTGTATGTATATATATATATATATATATATATATATATACAGGACACCCCTTGTCTCTGGCCCCTACCCACCTCTGACCACCGTCCCTTGATTCCACCCACTACCCACCTACCAGTACTGCCCCTTTTAGAGAATACAGAGCCAAGTATCATTTTGCTAAATTATTTGTATGGAACATGTTAACGATAAAAAGAAAAGCAGTAAAATAGATCCCCTGCAGCCAGGAATAGAATCCCAGCAATAGATCCCCACACAACAATAGACTCCCCCAGCAACAATGGACTCCACCCCAACAACAATATATTTCCTGCAGCAACAGTGAGCCACCCACAACAAAATATCACACCCAGTAACAAAATATCCACCCAAGCAACATTAGACGCACCCCCAGCAGCAACAACAGATCTCCCAGCAGCCAGCATCAATAGATCCTCCAGCAGCCAGTAAAAATAGACCTCTCCCTCAACAGTAGATCCCTTCCAGCAACATAAGACCCCCCCCCTAGCAACAATAGATTCCCCACCAGCAACAATAGACCCTCACACAAAATCAGATCCCCACCAGTGACAATAGATACCCCAGCAGCCAACATCAATAGACCCTCCAGCACACCCCACACTCCATGCAATTACATACATTCAGTGGTGGAGGTGCCGGAACTGCGTTCCCCCGCATTCCCTCTGAAAAAAAGCCCTATATATATATATATATATATATATATATATATATATATATATATATATACACACACAGTATCTCACAAAAGTGAGTACACCCCTCACATCCTCACATTTTTGTAAATATTTTATTATATCTTTTCATGTGACAACACTGAAGAAATGACACTTTGCTGCAATGTAAAGTAGTGAGTGTACAGCTTGTATAACAGTGTAAATTTGCTGTCTCCTCAAAATAACTCAACACACAGCCATTAATGTCTAAAACACTGGCAACAAAAGTGAATATACCCCTAACTGAAAATGTCCAAATTGAGCCAAATTAGCCATTTTCCCTCCTCGGTGTCATGTGACTCGTTAGTGTTACAAGGTCTCAGATGTGAATGGGGAGCAGGTGTGTAAAATTTGGTGTTATCGCTCTCACTCTCTCATACTGGTCACTGGAAGTTAAACATGGCACCTCAATGCAAAGAACTCTCTGAGGATCTGAAAAAAAGAATTGTTCCTCTACATAAAGACGGCCTAGGCTATAAGAAGATTGCCAAGACCCTGAAACTGAGCTGCAGCATGGTTGCCAAGACTGTACAGACAGGTTCCACTCAGAACATACCTCGCCATGGTCGACCAAAGAAGTTGAGTGCACGTGCTCAGCGTCATATCCAGAGGTTGTCTTTAGGAAATAGACGTATGAGTGCTGCCAGCATTGCTGCAGAGGTTGAAGAGGTGGGGGGTCAGCCTGTCAGTGCTCAGACCGCACACTGCATTAAATTGGTTTGCATGGCTGTCGTCCCAGAAGGAACCCTCTTCTAAAGATGATACACAAGAAAACCCACAAACAGTTTGCTGAAGACAGTCAGACTAAAGCCATAGATTACTGGAACCATGTCCTGTGGTCTGATTAAACCAAGATAAACGTATTCAGATGGTTCAGATGGTGTCAAGCATGTGTGGCAGCAAGCAGGTGAAGAGTGCGAAGACAAGTTTTTCTTGCCTACAGTCAAGCATGCCGGCAATGGGGAGCTACAGTTCATTGAGGGAACCATGAATGCCAAAATGTACTGTGACATACTGAAGCAGAGCATGATCCCCCCCCCTTCAGAGACTGGGCCGCAGGGCATACTGACACAAAACACACCTCCAAGATGACCACTGCCTTGCTAAAGTAGCTGAGGGTAAAGGTGATGAACTGGCCAAGCATGTCCCCAGACCTAAACCCTATTGAGCATCCTCAAATGGAAGATGAAGGAGCGCAAGATCTCTAACATCCACCAGCTCTGTGATGTTGTCATGGAAGAGTGGAAGAGGACTCCAGTGATAACCTGTGAAGCTCTGGTGAACTCCATGCCCAAGAGGGTTAAGGCAGTGCTGGAAAATAATGGTGGCCACACAAAACATTGATACTTTGGGCCCAATTTGGGGATTTTCACTTAGGGGTGTACTCACTTTTGTGACACTCACTACTTTACATTGTAGTAAAGTGTCATTTCTTCAGTGTTGTCACATGAAAAAGATATAACAAAATATTTACAAAAATGTGAGGGGTGTACTCACTTTTGTGAGGTGATTAAATATTTATATATATATATATATATACATATATATATATATATATAGATATAGAGAGAGAGAGAGAGAGAGAGAGAGAGAGAGAGAGAGCAAGAGAAAAAGTTTTTCATTTTGTTATAAATATTAAACAAATATTAGAAAATTATTGTGACTGAACCCCTCAAATCCTGTATGCGCCCCATTTATTGGATGCATATGTTATACTACTTGTGTATGCAGGTATGACTTCTACGTTTATGTTATATACAGTATATACTCCCTGTAGCAGAAATAAGCTATAAGATTTTGAGTTTTCATTCTTTATCTTGTGCTGGCAAAATGATACACAAAGCATGGTGTCTATGGACATTACCTGCAGACAGGGCTGGACTGGGACAAAAATTTGGCCCTGGACATCATCCAGACCGGCCCACTTTAATTTTGCAAACACGCACAAAAACAGTATATATACTGTTGGGGGGGGGTGGAGGACAGAGGGGGACAGCGTGGGGGTGGAGGACAGAGGGGGACACTGTGGGGGATGGAGGACAGAGGGGGACACCGTGGGGGCTGAATGACAGAGGGGGACAGCGTGGGGGGTGGAGGACAGAGGGGGACACCGTGGGGGCTGGAGGACACCGTGGGAGCTGCAGGACAGTGGGACAGCGTGGGGGCTGGAGGACAGCCTGGTGGGGAACAGGAGAGTATCATGGGGCCCCCTACATTTGTACTGGCTGCTTCTGCTCCCCCCTCCCCAGTGATGGCGATAGTACACAGCCTCACCCGATGCCTGCAATAAGACCTCTCATGGCGCACTGCTCTCTGCTGGCCCCTCCGCACTTCTCGTCCGTCCCGGATGATGTCATGTACAAGCACCCGGGGTGGATGGGACCGAAGGAGGGGCCCCACGGGGAACAGTACGCTGTGAGAGGTCCTATTACAGCTGCTTTCAGTGCTAGTGTTGCAGGTGTCATAGGGCCCCACAGTGCCGATAGGTCAGTCCACCCCTGCAGTACAGCAGTGCTCAAATGAATGGCTGTGCGGGCCGTGCAGCCATTACTTTGACAGGCTGTCGCTCAATCCGGCCCACAGAGCCATCGGCCCACCGGGAAACTCCCGGTAGTCCCGATGGCCAGTACATGCCTGCCTGCAGATTTGCGACCTGCAATGAGGTAGCACCAGGTAGGTGCAACCACAGCATTGAGGGGGGGGGGGCACATCATCTAACATACCTGTACTTGTCAGATAACAGTGATGGCTGTATCATGGAGCAAAGTATCACCACCGAACAGACAAGTACAACTGATCTTCTCTAACAAGTTGCTGCTAGGTCAACTTTTATTTTCTATAGTGACTGGGTTGCTTTCACTCTCAGATAGCTACTAAAGCCCAGAATATTTGTTCAAACTCTTTAAATCATATCTAGGGTCAAAATTTGAAATCATATATTCATTTCCACTTTTTATTACAATTCCTTCTAGCCTACTACTAATACTCTTCAACTTGACACAAATTCACTATGCCCTGTGAGTAGCAATGCTGTGTCACACATTTCACAGAGCCTGCCTTCTCAGGAGGAGGAGTCAGTACGAGAATCACTGCTTGCAGACAGCAATGTACCATGGGATATGTAGTCCTTAGAAATTGCAAGCAAAAAATAGAGGAGAAGCTGCAAAGCATGCAGGGAATCCAGGAAGTTGTGAAAAGAGAATGCCAGCAGACAGGCAAAACACAACATAAATGGAGATTTTCAAATATACTGTACGTATTGTTTATATTGCTATTACAATGCTGATATTATAAAATTAACATGTATGCTGTGACCATAGAACTCCTTTAACCACTCGCTGACCTCTGCACACTGATATAGGTCAACACAATGGCAATGGTGGGCAAATGGGCGTACCTGTACGTCCCCATTAATTGTCGGGACTAGCGGGCGCGCACGCGCCGCATATAGGGTGACTGTGCCCATGGGACCGGCGGACTCGATGTCCTGTGGTCTCCCACCGATCATGTCACAGAGCCGCAGAACGGGGAAGTGCCTATGTAAACAAGGCATTTCCCTGTTCTGCCTTGTGACATGACAAAGATCACTGCTCCCGGGAGCAGTGATCACTGTCATGCGAGTTGAAGCCCACCCCCCCCCCAGTTAGAATCACTCCCTGGGCCACACTTAACCCTTTCATCGCCCCCTGGTGTTTAACCCCTTCCCTGCCAGTGTAATTTACACAGTAATCAGTGCATTTTTATAGCACTGATCACTGTATAAATAACAATGGTCCCAAAATGGTGTCAAAAGTGTCCGATGTGTCCGCCATGATGTCGCAGTCACAATAAAAATCGCAAAACGCCGCCATTACTTGTAAAAAAAAAAATTAATCATTTTTTTGCGATTTTTTTTTTTACCAAAAATATGTAGAAGAATACATATTGGCCTAAACTGAGGAAAAAAATTATTTTTTTTATATTTTTGGGGGGATATTTATTATAGCAAACCGTAAAATATATTGCTTTTTTCAAAATTGTCGCTCTTTTTTTGTTTATAGCGCAAAAAATAAAAAACGCAGAGGTGATCAAATACTACCAAAAGAAAGCTCTATTTGTGGGAAAAAAAGGATGTCAATTTTGTTTGGATGCAATGTCGCACGACAGCGCAATTGTCAGTTAAAACGGCACAGTGCCGAATCGCAAAAAGTGCTCTGGTCAGGAAGGAGGTCAAATGTCTCGGGGCTGAAGCGGTTAAACTTTTATCAGAAATGTCCTGTAATTTAAACTAAGCATTGGGTTGAATGTTTCTCTTAAAAATCCTTAAGGCAAATGGCAAAAAAATCTCTAAAGGGCACATTGGTGTGTGCAGCCTATTGCATTAGGGTATGCACCCCAGAGCACAAACACACATGCATGTATATCAGCAGAGCAGTGGACGGTGTCAGTAGAGCAGAGATTGGTGTCAGCAGGGCAGTGGACGGTGTCAGTCATTTTTTTAATTTTTATTATTTTTTACAATATTATTTTTTATTCATTTTTTACAATTTTTTTTATGAGCCCCATTATGGGGCTTTGGTGAAAGTGTCTAAACAGAGCCCTTATGTCTCACTTTTGAGACAGAGAAAGAAGCTGAGGACAGAGTTTCCCCAGTCCCTTTTTCTGCAGCCTGCAGTAAACATAGTTTACTATGCTTCAGTTAAGAATGAAGACAGAGGGATCGGTACAGACCACTCACTGTGTTCATTCAGAAAAGGAAGGTCGGTTAATTAATTATTTACCAGCCCCTTTCCTGCTCCTGAGAGGAGAAGAGGGAAGCTGGCAGCACTACAGGGGGGAGACGGGAAGCAGGGGGAATCGTCACCGCATGGGGTGATTAGGGTGTGCCCAGGCACACCCGACACACCCTGTGCACACGCCTATGAAAGCACATCTAAACCCAAGAACAACATTTAAATATATTGAAGCTTACCTTTCCTTAGATGTGGTGGCCAAATTAGTTTTCTTTTTTTTTCCGAAATTTTTTTCTTCTATCTCATTACTTGTTAATCCTGCCAATAACGCACTACCTGTCTTAGGGTGACAACCATACAGTATCTAGGAGGAGCTGCATTGTCACCCTAGGAAGGGGGTGTGTAACTAAGGACTATATAACACCTCCCCCTCTATATCATTTTGGGAGAGGTTTTACGCAGTTAAGGAAAATATATTAACTGATAAGGAAGAGAACACTGGAAGTTATGGACGAACAGCAATTTTTTCTGGACGAACAGCAATTTTTTTATTTTGCACGTGTCAAAAAGATATAATGAAATGCTTTAAATGTTATATTTAAAGCGGCTTCCACGCAAAGGTGGAACTTCTTCTCATTGTACTCCTCCCCCCCTCCAGTGCCAATTTTGGCACCTTTCGGGGGGGAGGGGGGACAGGATACCTGGCTTTAACAGGTATCCTGTCCCCACTTCCGGGAGCCTCAGCCGCGGGTATTTGCGTCATCGCTGGGGATCCCTCCTCCTTCCCCCGGCCGCCAGGCCAGTAGGAGAGAGGAACGGTGCCTCGTGCATGCGCTGTAGGATTCTCGGCGTGAAGCCATAAGGCTAAACTGCCGGGTTCCCTTACTCGCAATGGAGGCAGCAGCAGCCGACAGCTGATGGAAACATTGTCTGCAGTACTGACATTGCTGGACTCCAGGACAGGTAAGTGTCCAATTATTAAAAGTCAGCAGCTACAGTATGTGCAGCTGCTGGCTTTTAATTTTGGCAGCGGTGGGCGGACTTCCGCTTTAAAAGACCAAAAGGCAGCAAATAAGAGACATTTTTTTGTTGGAGTTTACATAGATTTTAAGCTTTATGAGTAACCCAACCCATTAGCTTTTAATATAAAATATATAATGTTTAGGTTTCTACAAGTTAAAATGAATATGAGTGTTTCTGTTACATGCAATGGGTAAGAGAATATAGAGACAGAAGAGTGCAATGCAGATATGACATTCACAAGCCCAGTGTAGGCTCTCTTGCAATAATCAGTGCTGTATTCCTGGCACACTGTATACTAGAGGAGCTCGCAAACACAGAGCGTCTCCTTCCAGCTACACAGCAGCAAGCTCCATTGAGGGAATAAAAGCTCCTGACTAATGATGGGGAATTAGCATGTGTCTGCGCCATCCTGTGGGTGTGGTGTACATTCATGTACTCTCTCCACCAGCACTGGAGCCCAGCACTGCAAGCAGAAGAGCCAGGCAGGCAGAGGAGGCAGGCAGCAGGCAAGCACAATGGCTGCATCTCAAGGGAAGAGTGATGTGCAGTTTGCTGACTGGATGGCAACTCTACCACAAAGGATCCACAAAGTCCCTCTCACCAGTTTAGCTATCCCAGGTAAGTCCTTTTCCACTTCCCACTTTGGCTTTGGAACTTTGCTGTCAAGACAATGCATGTGTCTAATGCACTTTGAGGCTTAGCACATATAGGTCTTCCTTGTCTCACGTGTGCGGTGTGTTCATGCATGTTATGTCACGTGTTAATGTGTGTTGCATTAAGGCAGTGAAAATCAATAATTAATCAAAAATTAAAACAGACAAAAAAAAAAAAATAATTGTCACAAATATTTTGCCACAGCGGATGCGCATTACCTTAGTGAACTGGGGTTATTCAAAATAAATGCCATGCATTGTGTTAATGCATATGTTCCTGCAATGTATATTTGGAAATTGGCCCTTAATGTTAACACTCCCAGTCTCCTTAATACGGCACTATCTTGTCCAAATATAAGACACGTGGCTATAGTATTCACTGTGATCTATGCTGAGATACTTGGATACTTTATCAGCAGCATGTGGGTTTGTATCCGCTCCCACAGTCTTCTGCTTCCAAAAAAAAAAAACTGGACTGTAGTTATTGGCTCATTGGGGGTTATTTATGAAAGGCAAATCCTCTTTGCACTACAAGTGCAAAGTGCACTTGAAATTGCACCGAAGGTGCACTTGGAGGTGCAGTTGCTGTAGATCTGAGGGGGACATGCAAGGAAAATAAAAAACAGCATTTCAGCTTGCACATGATTTGGATGATAAAATCAGCAGAGCTTCCCCTCATTTCAGATCTACCCCTCTGATTTACAGCGACTGCCCTTCCAAGTGCACTTTCAGTGCAATTTCAAATGCACTTTGCACTTGTAATTTGCACTTGTAGTGCACAGTGGATTTGCCTTTAGTAAATAACCCCCATTGTCCTCACATTGAGGGGCTTCGTACATTTGGGTTATATACGATCAATAAAGTGCATGTGCGGGATGCAGTAACCCATTGCAATACTGACCAGTCTTGAGGTACCAAAATCATTGCTGCTTGCTAGTGTGGGTTTGCTCTTTACCATATTAAATAAGACCGATACGTTGGTGCAAAGAATGTTACCATTGACGATTAATCCATATTCATCTTTTCTTAATCTTATTTCTGCAAATGTGGTTGCTTTAGTGAAAAAAATCCTTGTGATTTGTATTGGCTGGCTAAATATGTTTGGTAAAAATGGACTTTAGAGGGGATTTGTAAGAGGCTCAATGGTTTCTAAACCCTAGGAGAAAGAGATCTGCAGGTATTGACCATAGTCACCATGCTTTGTGTATATTTTTTTTTGTCTAGGATAAAGAACGATAGCTCTATGGTCCCTCTACCTTATTGACTGCTATGGGGAACAACCTTTTCATAAATCATTCCCATAATTGACTAATATTTATAACAGTGAATAGCTATTGATCAATATCTGTGTATGAATAGCTATTTGTCATTAAATGTATATTCGTTTAACTTTATAAATCTATTAGCCTAATAAAGGATGGGTTTTAATATAGCTGGGTAGAAAATGGTAACTGTCATAGATGTCAAGCAACATTTTTTTAGATCATAGAAAGTTAAGATCTGGGGTAAAATTCATTATGACCTTCCTGTCAAAATGTCCTTGCGGACTGAATGTACAAAATGGAATATTGCAGTGTAGAATTTATATAGTAGAATGCTATGATGTTAGCTTTATATACCCTGCAAAAGGAAATAAATCATTTCCATTTTGTATTACATTCTAAAGCCCTGTAATGATTTTTTTTTTTTTGCTTCACATTCAGACTGTCCCTGAATCATTAATATTCTTCTCGAGTCTCCTGGTAAATTGAAGTTTCATAGAGCTCCGTGCTATTTAGGAAAGGGGTGCCTTGCAAATAATGATTATTAAAAAAAAGCCTTTGGGTTTGTGCACTAGGTCAGTCATCAGATCAGTAAATAGATATAAATGTAGCTGCGGCATGAGATATTGATTTCAAATAGTATTGGTTTTAAAAAAAAACACATGGTGCACAATGAAAAATAGACTGTACACAGAAGCCGTGGTTTTCGTAGCATGCTAGTGAAAGTGTTTGTATGAGGTCGGTTGGATGATGTATGGATGTAGAATTAATTAAATGTGAATCCATTGCCCAGAGCTGGATTGCACTTTCTGTAACCCTTCCAATGACTTACACATTAGGCAGTAAATTGCTGACTAATTTGTTGGGAAGTGAAGGTTACTAAAGAAGACTTTGGGATTAGATAGTATTCATTTAGAAGGATAGCTGGTTATAAACTACTCATTGCTTGTTTTTGTTTTTTTTTTTTTTTTTTTTTTGTATTTTGAGAATATATTCTCACTCTCAGATGCAGACTGGTTGACTCATCTAGTGGTTTCAGGTCTGGAGAGATTTGTGCCCCATGGTTCCCAGTTCCACCCATCTGTCACTGGTTTAATACCAAGAGATCTAACTCCCATTTTTTGTAGGGAGATAAAATAGGGAGCTTCACCACCAATTCCTTAAAAGGAAACTTCACACATGGTATTTGTCACAGATCTGGTACTTGTGGTTTTACAGATCAGCAGCTCAGTTTGAGGTTTGAGGATCGGTTTGAGGAACTACAGATCGGTTTGAGGAACTACAGATCGGTTTCAAGGCTGGGTTCAAGGAACTACAAATCAGCACTACAGATCAAGCTGTTTTGTCACTTTTAGTTCTTTAAACATATGGGCTGGTCCAATCTCCTTGCTGCATAAGACTGGAAGCTCTAGATATCGTCACATCTTACCTGCTGTATTCAATCTACTGTTACATTTTCCCTATTTGATTCCTAAACAACAGGTTGTGTTCTTAGCTGCAGGCCCCTGGTCTAGTGTTCCGAGTGACCCTGAATTTAAGTGTCCTCAAGCATTCCTGTGACCCCAGCAACTCCAGCTATCCCTATACCTTGGTGTCTCCAGTGACTCTGTTATTCCCTTACTACTGAATTCCCAGCACCCTAGTGCTGCAAGAGATCTTTATCCATGTGTTCCTGTTAAACTAGCATCTTAGTGCTCCCTTAGAGTTCCCATGTCCCTGTCTCTTGGGTTATCGACCTTGGCCACCTATCTAACCACATTTGTACACTAATACTATAACACTCCAAGCCTGAAGTATCAGCCTCCCAAGTTTACACTGGGACTGTATTCAGTAGCTGACAGAGATAGAGCACATCTCGCTCCAAAATATAATATGGCATGCAGGTGCCACCACACACTATACTCCACTCCAGTGTAAGGTAAATGAAAGACAGGCTTCGGCTCAGATCCCAGCCCATCGGTTACACCCTTCTGACATTAAATTGGAGTTGAATACAGTGTACCTGCATGCTACATTTGTACACTGCCTTTGGCCTGTCTCCATTTCCAAGATTGCTGATCACTTTGGTACTTTGTTCTGGTTCTTTCCTTGATCAGCTGCCGTCTGCATGAGTATGTCCATGTGCTGCAACCTGGGAGCTGCTCTATAGCAAAGCCACAGTGCGGGGTGCACTGGTGGCTAGTAGATGGCTCCTTAGTCTCCATGCATTGTTCCATTTCAGGACTCACACTCTCACCATATATTCAGTTGGCCCAGAGGGTCCACAATCCCATTAGCTTGTAACAGTATTTAAAAGTGCTGTGTCTGGGGCTAACTGGCTTCCTCATCCTGGTTTCTCTGCCTAATGAGTCACAATGTACAATGCCAGTGACTCATTAGCTTACGAAGCAAGGATCAGGATGACAGCTTCACAACCTACATTAAAAAACCCCATTAGTCTCAGGCTCCATTCACACCTGAGCGTAGAGCAGCGACAGCTGCTGCAACAAGTTTTGTTTTTTTAGCTTTTTTGTGGAGCATTTAAATGGGCCTCCCTCCACTCCAAAAAACACTTCAAGAAGCTCATGTACCAAATCTTGGCACAGAGCCAGGAGCATTTGGCATTGCGATTTGTGCCATGATGGCACAAATGTCACAATGGCATCGGAAACGGGTCCTGCATTTTGCCACAATTTTGGAAGCGCGGGCAGAATCGCAGTGATTCCGCCTGCAATTCAAATCGCCTAGGTGCTAATGGAGCCTTCAAGTGAACCTGTGCTTTTTGCATTGCAAGGTAAAAAAACAGATTAAATTTATTCCACTCCATCAAAACACACCCGCCTTTCCTTACTTACATTCTCTTTGCTCTCCTTCCACTCTGTTCAGCTAAGCGGCAAAGCACAGGATTCCTTTAAGGCCTAACACCAGGCAATCAGAGCATAGTCCATGACCCCCCCCCCCCACTACACCAAGGTGCCCTTCAGTCATAAAGTGATAAAGTATTGAATCAGAGAGTGGTGGTAATGTCAGTCCAGCTCTCTGCATCATCTGAGGACTGCCCTGGGCCAGAGGAGAGGCATGAAGATGAAGACGCAAAGCATAATGTAGCTGTAAAAAAAATAAATTACCCCCCCGTTGTGGCGGGTGACAGCATGTAGCGGCTCGGCTTGGCTCTGAGTCCTCTCCTCCATGGCGGCAGGTGGCAGGCAGCATGTAGCGGCTCGGCTCTGAGTTCTGTCCTCTGTGGCGGCTTCCAGCTCTTCCCCTCCTCCTCCTAGGCATCCAATAGGATCGCCTGTCTGTTTGGCCAATCGGGGGACTGGTGTCAAAGCCCGCTTCCTGACTGGCCGGGAGGAGGATCAGTGTTACAACAGCGAATGAAAATTCTCTGCGACCCGAGCCCACCCTATATTGAAGCCTATTAGAGCCTCTGGCTCTAATCAGTACTTTAAAAAAAGACCCCTCCGCATTGGAATTCATGCACCGGTGTCCTGAAAGGGGCCGGACGCATGGATAGGGGAGGTGGAGGATGGACGGGGGGGCGGGGCCGTGCGCCCTTAATGGACGTGCTGCCCCTGGTAAATTTCCTTTAGGTTTAGCAACAACTGTGTTGTGTGGGCACCTACCTGAGTAGGTGTAAATTCATTGCTTAGGTAGGCCCTTGCATTACATAATCCCTTACATACATACACTATATTGTCAGCATTGGGGCACCTGCCTTTACACACACATGAACTTTATGGCATCCCAGTCTTAGTCCGTAGGTTTCAATATTGAGTTGGGCCACCCTTTGCATCTATAACAGCTTTAACTCTTCTGGGAAGGCTGTCCATAAGGTTTAGGAATGTGTCTATGGAAGGGGTCTCAAGCTGGCGGCCCTCCAGCTGTTGCAAAACTACAAGTCCCATCATGCCTCTGCCTGTGGGAGTCATGTTTGTAACTGTCAGCCTTGCAATGCCTCATGGGGCTTGTAGTTTCACAACAGCTGGAGGGCCGCCAGTTATTTGAAATAGTCTACTAATAGGAGAAGACTTTTTAGACATCCTCATATGATGGTTGGTGGTCATTACTTGTCATGTAAGTGTGTGTAAACCCTAAAAATGAACTTCTTTTATTTGCTCCATTTTGGTCTGTTCAGTATGCCATTGAAAGTTCGTTTTTTATACTGTATCTGTTTAATAAGTACAAAAATACCTGCTCTTTTTGTCATAAAGCGTGTGAACTGATAATTTCCTATGCTCTATGTCTGTGCACATAGTAGAGTTATGGAGATGAGGAGGGGGGAGGAGATAAGAGGTCTGTGTTTTTTGTAATGTATCAGAAATAAAGTTGGCAGGGCTGACACCATAGGGTTGATTTACTAAAACTTTAAATTGCAAAATCTGGTGCAGCTGTGCATAGTAGCCAATCAGCTTCTAACTTCAGCTTGTGCAATTAAGCTTTGACAAAAAAAAAACTGGAAGCCGTTCGGGTTTTATGCAGAGCTGCACCAGATTTTGCACTCTCCAGTATTAGTAAATCAACCCCCATGTGTTTTGGAATTCAGAACTGTGTTGTCATGTCAAAGAAGGTAGGAGCACACAAAATTTCTGTTATCATAAAACATTAGGAAATGTACATGTATTTCTGAGAGGTACTAAGTATAGTCTTTTCTGTTAATTTTGCTATGACGTATGCAATAAGTTTTCATACCGCTGTTTAGCAACATATATGAAAGGAACAGTCAAGGTCGACTACATATGATGGAAAATACCCTAGTAAATTGAACTTTTGTTTTTTAGCTGGTTCCTCATTCTTGTTCAATACGAGTGTCAAGTCTTTTTGATGTATTTATATTCTTGAGAAAGCACCCAGCTTAAGGAATAAGGGAAGGAAGACCTATGAACAATAAATCTGCCCTCTGTATTATTTTAGAGCAAAAAAAAAAAATCAACTCCCAATGCAACAGTCAACGCAGCTGCCAAGGAATCAAGTTTCCATAGAGATGTGAGTGCTGGAGACCATCTTGGCACATGACCCCCCATCTACCTTATAGGATACAATTGATTCCCGTTGACCTGCAGATGAATAGAGAGAAAGACAGGAATACATTTCAGCCTATGAGACTGCGGGGTGCATGCGCTAAGTTGAAAAGGTGGTCTCTGTCACTCGTGATTACTATTTATAGATAATTCTACATTTATAATTTTTAGGGCAAATATTTGGAATGATTCTTTTATATGCACTTACCTTTTTATTTTTACTTTACTAATTTATCATGTTGTTACAGGGATACTTACAAATAATTACACTGTGCCATTAGTTTATTTCTATAGAATACTTACAACATTTAACTTTCCTCAAACATTTTGTCCCTTTTTCTCAAGCTATGACATTTTTTAGCATGACCTTTTGGTTGGTCTCTATACACATTCAGCAAGGAAGGAAACTGATTTTAATGGGAAGTGGGCAAAACTATGTAGGACAGTGAGGTTGGTGGGGGGAGCAGCCCCCCTCTTCCCATGCAGTGGGAGGAACCATAATTTACTAAAAGATAGACAAGACAAGTCCAACATAGAGTATTTGTGGTTGGCAAAGGTGGGCACCTTTGCAAAAACATCTGTCTCTTCAGGACCTCTAGAGCTAAGAAGCCATGCAGTTTTTTTATGGTCATATAAGATAACCTTTTAAAATCTCACAGATTTAAAATAAAAGTTGAAGGTTTTATAATATGGGTTATAGAAGTTTATGAACATTTAGTGCATTGTAGCCTGGTTAACACTGGACTCTAAAATTGGTTGGTAGACTTTCATTAGGAGATTGTTATCTGCCCGACCTTCTTGTGACTCTAAACTTACAATGCTGTCTTGTGTCATCCAGGCTTTGAACAAACCAGACACATTTGTTCCCAAGGAACACTGTATATCTCTATCTGGATCTCTGCCTGTAAGAATCAGAATCTGGCATAAATATCAATGAAACCACGCAAGTCAAGATTCTATTTCCTACAAGTAGAATCTAAGAAAGGATATGCCAAATGGAACATGAAAATGTTTTAATAGTCTTTAAAGCCTAAAAAAATACACTGCTAAGAAATTAAATAATAGAGATTGGAACATTATGATATTGCATAATTATATTTTACATTTTACATAATTAAAGTGGAGGGCCACCCTAAAAAAAAAGAGCATCATCAATATTTAAAAAAAAATTAAAAATAAAAACATTTGAAAAAAAATGTTTTTTAACTTACCTGTTGCTAGGCAGTCTTCCTAATCTACCTCTTCCTATTCCGTGGCACTTCCTCCTCTTCGGCAACCCCGTTGTCTTCTGGGACATGTGTGTGTCCCGGAAACCAACGGGGCCATTCACAAAGTGCCGCTGACTCGCGCATGCACAGTAGGAAACTGGCAGTGAAGCCGCAAGGCTCCACTGCCTGTTTCCCTTAGTAAGGATGGCGGCGCTGGCAGCCGATCAGATGGACAGATCGGCCTCGGGGGGGGCGACATCGCGGGCTCGCTGGACAGGTAAGTCCGGCTGTAACACCACTTTAATATGTATAACCGTGGTGGAACTACAAGGGTCGCAGCAATTGCACTAGCGACCGGGCCCTGGCATTCCGCCACTGTCGGGGGGCCCCAGCGGGGTTGCTAAGCCCACAGCTCTGAGCAGAAAGCGGATCTCTCATGCAGCTCAGAGCCGACAGTTCTCCCTGCTCCCCCCTCCATTCTCCCTCCCTAATTCCTCTCTCGCACGGGATGACACAACCGAACTGCTCCTTCTTCCCCTCCCCTCTCCTGTGTGTGCGTTGCGGGAAGTCAAGTGTGAAGCTAACATTGTCACACCTCCCGCGGTACACATACGGTAGAGCGGTGAGGGGAGAAGGAGCAGATCGGCTGTGTCATCCCATAACGGAGGGGGAGCAGGGAGAACTGTTGGCTCTGAGCTGTATGAGAGACGCTCTCCGCTCAGAGCCGTGCTGAGGAGGCAGGCAGCATTCATGAGCACTGATCGGTTGCACTGAAAGGATGCATTGATGGGCACTGATAGGTGGCATTAATGAGCAATGACCTGTGGCACTGATACATGGCGTGACAATGATGGGCATTGATGAGCACTGATAGGCAGCATTGATGAGCACTGATGGGCACTGATACGTAGCACTGATAGGTGGCATTGATGAGCAATGATCTGTGGGACGCATAAGTGGTGCGGCACTGATGGGCATTGATGAGTACTGATAGGCAGCATTGATGAGCACTGATAGGCGGCATTGATGAGCAATGATAGGTGTCACTATAGGCGGCACTGATGGACATTAATGAGCACTGATAGGCAGCACTCATAGGCTGCACTGATGGGCACTGATAGGCGGCATTGATGACCACTGATAGGTGGCACGGATGGGCACTGATAGGTGGCATTGATAGGCATTGAGCACTGATAGGCGGCGCTGATAGGCAGCATTGATGACTACTGATAGGTGGCACTGATGGGCACTGATAGGTAATGGCAGCTGCCTTCTTTTGGAAAGAACTTTTAGTTTTTACATAATAACAAAGCTCACGGGTCCCTTTTAAGTGTTTACTGCAAGAGCTGAGGGGGCATTGTTTTTTTTTTTTTTTAGGGTATTGAGTAACTCAAACGCAGACTGGTCAATAGAAGGCTTTTTTCTTTTTCTTAAAAAGTCCCTAACTCTGATACTGTGCACCTCAACGCCTCGATCCTATTGATACATAGGTGTTCTTACACCTACTGCTGTATCCTCTATAGTAAAAAAAAATACATATAAAATCCAACAGGAAGAGTAGGACTGCACATTATTTCTTGATGCAGGCATGAAGGCTAAGACATGAAGCTCATAGATATTCTTACCAGCAGAGTACCTAAACCGACTATTATCTGATTTTAGGTACACCTGTCATGTTCGAAATACAGGCGCTAACATTGAAGGCAGGCATACCCAGGCAATTCGTATTTTTTAGGAGATCAGCAATGGCAGCCTAAGTATTTTTCTCATAACAAATTGGCTTTACCTTCTAATCGTAGAAAAATAAACGAACACTCTTAAAATACTTTTCTTACACAAAAACAAAAATGTAATATATAACAGCCTACTGGTACTTATCTGTAGTGGCTACACTAGTTTCCACTTTTCAGGCTTTATTTTCTTTAGTTTCACCTGGTGATCCTGCCAGTAACACACTTTCTGTCAAAGGGTAACAACACTCAATCATACTGTATCTATGAAGGAGCAGAGTTGCCACTCCCAATCTGCTTTCTTGACTTGGAACACAAACATCTCTCCCTCTCCTTATTGTCATTACAGAGGGGAAGCTGTTTTGTAGTTTGCAGATCATATCTGAAAAGGCTGATAACATTGTAGCACACCCTGACCCCTGGAGGCTCATGGCAAAAAATGTGGAAAAATTTGGTTTGAGTCACTTTAAGTGTCTTTTAGTGATTTCATTGCTCAACACACAAAGCGAGAGGGAAAGGGCTGCAGATACCCTGAGCAACATTTACAGACTCCAGATCCATATCCAGCTTGTACAGTGTAAATGACCTTTAAGCCGACAGTGGAAACACTAGAAGTAACACCTCCAGCTGGCTAGCAGACCCCCCCCGTGTACTTTTTCCCATGCCTCTGTGCATTCTTCAGGACCTCCATGCATCCCCCCAAGAGAGTCACCAGACCCCTGTGAGAAAACCACCCTCTCCCTTGCTCCTTCCTTCAACAGGGTCCTCCTCCTGTGTCTCAATCTTGGTTCAACTTCCTCCTCGACCAGGCAGGACCAGCTCTGGCCTAACTCCATCTCTCAGAGCACATGCAAGGCCCCACACAAGTTATAGGCATGGCAGATTAGACAATTCAGCAGCATCTCCTCAGCAGTCTGGTGGGCAGAGAGAGCTTGCAAGGTCCATCCCAAATATTTATTCTCTAACCCATCAAACACCAGTGGAAACCTTCTACTGGTTGTTCAGGGGTGGTTGAGGCTCAATACCATTGACAGATTTTCACGGAAAATATCTCTGTGTGATGGAATTTAGATATGTTGTATACCCTTGAGGTATTGGATTGCAATATTTTACTATATGTCATAGCTTTTTATCTATATGAAATAAAGAAGATGGCTTCCTGATGACCTCATTTGACGAAACGTACATCGAAGCGTAATCTCTGGTCACGTCACTTCTAGGTCCTGATCTTCTGGTTCCAAGCAATCGGCAAGTGGAACGCACGCCGACTCCAAGGCTTCAGTGGAGCTGCGGTGATCCTTTTATTACAACCGGCAGACATTTCTAGTGTCAGGGAGGGCACTTTATTATGTAAGCAGCTTGTATATGTTTTTGAACATTTTTTTAATAAAACGGTAATACACTATTCAGTTCTTTTTCTGATTTATGGTGGCATGGCGAAGTGAAGGAGTGCTACTATGAATCTATGACAGGTGTGGGTAACATGTGAAGAGCTACAGTATAAGGAAACTTGGCATCTAATCGATTTTTGACCTTCTTTTTAGTTTCACTAGAGCACATTGGGTGAAAATGAAATTGGTGGTGATGGTTTATTGACACTTCACATTGAAGAATCAAGAAGCTTTGTTTAAGAAGAGCACAAATGAACTTTATATGAAGCACTATATATTTTTTGCACTTTATAAATTGTATGCACTTTTATTAGGAGCATACTGTATCTGTTTGTTTTAATATTATTATATTGTATATTTTTAGTTACTATTGCACTATTTACTTGAGTATAGTGTCCCCTCACTTTATTCTTATTTTAATCTTTTACTATATGTCATAGCTTTTTATCTATATTAAATAAAGAAAACAAGACACTTGGAGTGCTCTATTTGAGAGCTGGGATTTTTTAGGTGCCAACAACTTAAGTCATAATCACAAGTTAAAATTCAATCATTTTATTTGTATTTCATTTTAGAAAGTAAGGAAATACATTTTTATAGACACATTAAAAACATGGAAATAATTCCTGTTTGATATCCACATATTAGGTTCATTACAGTTGCTTGTCATGGTGTAGAAATCCCGACATGTTTCGCCATTTGATGAGCTTCCTCAGGGAATATGTACTACCACACCTGGACAAGTAAATTAAATACAAAAACATGTAAGTATATATACATAAAAAGTGTACATCCAAATTACCAAATAGTGGTACATAACAATAAATGTACTCAATTTCTTTCCTTACTTTTTAATATGAAATATACAAACAAAATGATTAAATTTAACTTGCGATTATGACTTAAGTTATTGGCAACTAAAAAATCCCAGCTCTCAAATAGAGCACTCCAAGTGTTTTGTTTTCATAATTTTGGGATGCGGTGCCTATAAGATCTCCTCTGACCAATCTATCGTGTCCTATATTAAATAAGGAATTATACTTTTTATTAAATTCTTAATGTTCGAGGTGCCTACAGAAAGTCCCATTCCCTGTTACTGTACATAATATTTAATTATAGACGAGGTACCTAGATATGTAATATGGTCAGGTGAAAGCAATAAGATTATGTTCAGGGGGAACATAAATATTCATAGCTTAGGAACACTGTGGTAGCTCACTTTATTGCCAGAGGTGCCAGCACCATCTACTGGCAGCAGAGAGAAACAACAGCACCACCGAGCTTAGGGGAAAACCAAATGAAGAAACAGACTATTAATCAGCCTGGCTGACTACCACCAAACAAAACTAAGTTTAAATAGTCACCCCTGTTTAGGGCAGGGGGGGCAACAACATTGTTTGAGATTCCTTTTCACTTGATAGGGACACGGAAGATCAAAATGTAATTTTGTGTACTAGCAGAAAATGTACTTAGCCTAAAAAAAGAAAACAAATGCAGTCACAACTTATGCAAGGACTGGTAAGATTTATTTTTGCTCCTGGGTTTACATATGTTAAAAGCTACGCTACCATCAAGTATTGTTTCTGTGTAATTCTAATTTTAAATTATTATGTGATATTTAGGTGTGTTGAAAATCTCAGCTAAAGGCGACAGATGTGTTTGATAAGATACAACCAAGGCTGATAAGAAACGTAATCTGTTCTTCTATCACCGTAGAAGGATAATTGCAGTTTAATAAATATATGGTAATAAGCTTGATAAGAGCGATGCCCTAAAATTACTGCATGCAGCTGGAAGGTGCAGCTGTTGATTTTTGCGTTTGCAGACGAAGATGCTGATTTTTTTTTTTCTGCATTCACTGGAGATTAGGTTTAATTAAATAATTGTTTTAAAAATATTTACTCTTTCCTGGCATCTGCATGTGCCAGAGAGTTTCTACAATATTTAGGATAAAATGTAGCATTAAGAATACTGAATTGAACTCAGCATCAGATACATTTTTTTCCAGATTAAATATTAAATCCCCAGTTTTTTAAACATATTCAGCTACTGATTACAATCATTTACTTAGTATGCAGATTTTTTAACCTTTTGGGCCCTTTCACACGGGCTGTCCGATCAGGTCCGCCTGTCAGTTTTTCCAGCAGACCTAATTGGACCTTGCAGTCTCCCCTATGGGGCAGCAGATGTCAGCGGACACATGTCTGCTGACATCCGTCGCTACCCGATCCGATCCTGTCTGCAGAATCCAGACGGATGGTGGTCCTATTTTTCATCCATCTGGCAGATCGGATCGGGTGAAAACGGACAGGCGGTCCATTTCCATCTGATTTCCCCATAGCGGAAAACTTTAATGGCAACATGAACTTTAATGGCATCCCAATCTTAGTCCATAGGATTAAATTTTGACTTGGCCCGCCCTTTGAGGCTATAACAGCTTCAACTCATCTGGGAAGGCTGTCCACAAGGTTTAGGAGTGTGTCTATGGGAACGTTTGACCATTCTTCCAGAAGTGCATTTGTGAGGTCTGGCACTGATGCTGGACGAGAAGGCCTGGCTCGCAGTGTCCACTCTAATTCATCCCAAAGGTGTTCTATCAGGTTGAGGTCAGGCTCCTCCACCACAATCTCGCTTCATGTCTTTATGGACCTTGATTTCTGGAAGACCTGAAATTAGCAGGTACAATTTCAAAGAAAACAATAAGTAATGCACTCATTCGCCATGGCCTGTATGCACGCTCACCACGCAAGACTCCATTGCTGAAGAAAAAGCATGGCGAAGCTCGTTTAAAGTATGCTACACAACATTTAGACAAGTCTGTGTAATACTGGGAGAATATAGTCTGGTCAGATAAGACCAAAATTGAGCTCTTTGGATGCCATAATACACACCATGTTTGGAGGTCAAATGGCACTGCACATCACCCCAAAAACACCCCCATACCAACAGTGAAGTTTGGAGGTGGGAATATCATGGTGTGGGGCTGTTTTTCAGCATACGGTATTGGCAAACTTCATGTCATTGAAGGAAGGATGAATGGAAAAATATACCAAGACATTCTTGATAAAAATCTGCTGCCATCTACCAGAATGATAAAGATGAAATGAGGATGGACATTTCAGAAAGACGTTGATCCCAAACACAAAGCCAATTGGTTTCAAAGAAAGAAAATAAAGCTAATCACCTGACTTGAATCCAATAGAAAATCTAAAGAAAGAACTAAAGATCAGAGTTCATAGAAGAATCTTCAAGATTTGAAGACTGTGTGGTAGAATGGGCCAAAATCTCACCTGAGCAATACACGTGACTAGTTTCTCCATACAGGAGGCGTCTTGAAGCTCTCATTACCAACAAAGGATTTTGTACCAAGTATTAAATATATTTCAGTTGGTGTGTTCAATACTTTTTCCCTGTGTCATTCCATTTTATTACACATAAGTTAATTTCTGAACTTATTTATTTTGTTTTCTTTGTATATATGAATTGCATGGGTTGTTATCGACATGTGGTGAATATTTCATGTCAAATAGCACCTTTAGAAATACATTTACCTAGAAAAATGGTGACGTGTTCAATACTTACAGTGGGGACGGAAAGTATTCAGACCCCCTTACATTTTTCACTCTTCGTTATATTGCAGCCATTTGCTAAAATCATTTAAGTTCATTTTTGTCCTCATTAATGTACACACATGTACACACACACCCCATATCGACAGAAAAACACAGAATTGTTGACATTTTTGCAGATTTATTAAAAAAGAAAAACTGAAATATTACATGGTCCTAAGTATTCAGACCCTTTGCTCAGTATTTAGTAGAAGTAGCCTTTTGATCTAATACAGCCATGAGTCTTTTTGGGAAAGATGCAACAAGTTTTTCACACCTGGATTTGGGGATCCTCTGCCATTCCTCCATGCAGATCCTCTCCAGTTCTGTCAGGTTGGATGGTAAACGTTGGTGGACAGCCATTTTTGGGTCACTCCAGAGACGCTCGATTGGGTTTAAGTCAGGGCTCTGGCTGGGCCATTCAAAAACAGGAATGAAGTTGTTGTGAAGCCACTCCTTCGTTATTTTAGCTGTGTGCTTAGGGTCATTGTCTTGTTGAAAGGTAAACCTTCGGCCCAGTCTGAGGTCCTGAGCACTCTGGAGAAGGTTTTCGTCCAGGATATACCTGTACTTGGCTGCATTCATCTTTCCCTCGATTGCAACCAGTTGTCCTGTCCCTGCAGCTGAAAAAAACCCCCACAGCATGATGTTGCCACCACCATGCTTCACTGTTGGGACTGCATTGGACAGGTGATGAGCAGTGCCTGGTTTTCTCCACACATACAGCTTAGAATTAAGGCCAAAAAGTTCTATCTTGGTCTCATCAGACCAGAGAATCTTATTTCTCACCATCTTGGAGTCCTTCAGGTGTTTTTTTAGCAAACTCCATGCAGGCTTTCATGTGTCTTGCACTGAGGAGAGGCTTTCGTCGGGCCACTCTGCCAAAAAAGCCCCGACTCGTGGAGGGCTGCAGTGATGGTTGACTTTCTACAACTTTCTCCCATCTCCCGACTGCATCTCTGGAGCTCAGTCACAGTGATCTTTGGGTTCTTCTTTACCTCTCTCACCAAGGCTCTTCTCCCCCGATAGCTCAGTTTGGCAGAACGGCCAGCTCTAGGAAGGGTTCTGGTCGTCCCAAATGTCTTCCATTTAAGGATTATGGAGGCCACTGTGCTCTTAGACACCTTAAGTGCAGCAGAATTTTTTTGTACCCTTGGCCAGATCTGTGCCTTGCCACAATTCTATCTCTGAGCTCTTCAGGCAGTTCCTTTGACCTCATGATTCTCATTTGCTCTGACATGCACTGTGAGCTGTAAGGTCTTATATAGACAGGTGTGTGGCTTTCCTAATCAAGTCCAATCAGTATAATCAAACACAGCTGGACTCAAATAAAGGTGTAGAACCATCTCAAGGATGATCAGAGGAAATGGACATCACCTGAGTTAAATATATGAGTGTCACAGCAAAGGGTCTGAATACTTAGGACCATGTGATATTTCAGTTTTTCTTTTTTAATAAATCTCCAAAAATGTCAACAATTCTGTGTTTTTCTGTCAATATGGGGTGTTGTGTGTACATTCATGAGGAAAAAAAATGAACTTAAATGATTTTAGCAAATGGCTGCAAAGAGTGAAAAATTTAAGGGGCATAATGAGTCCTTTGAATGGTTCATTTTTTTCCAGAAGTTTTCGGAAAACGTGGGAAAAAAGTGAAAACGCATTTTTTTTACACAAAGTTGTCCATTTATAAGATGTTTCCAACACATAGCATGTACATAGCAAAAATTACACCCCAAAATACATTCTGCTGCTCCTCCTGAGTTTATTGATACCACATGTGTGACACTTTTACACAGCCTGGCCATATACAGAGGCCCAACATCCAAATAGCACCTCCAGTCCTTCTAGGAGCATAAATTACACATATAATTTCCTGACTACCGGTCACATTTTTAAAAGACCCTTCATTTTTCTAACACATAACATGTACATACCAAATAACAAAAGATTACCTGTGGTTTTAGTAGTGCAGTGGTCCACAGAGGAGAGCATCGGTCCAGGCAGCAGGCAGGGATGTGGTCAGTGACAGCAAAAGCAATTATCCAGGTAGCAGGCAGAGATGTCCAGGCAGAAATACTGTTCATAGTCAGTAGAGGCAGCAGGCCGAGATATGGTCAACACAGCCAAAGTATTGGTCCATGCAGCAGAAAGAAACACAGTCCATAAAGTCCTGGTTCATTACAGGCAGCGATATGGTCAGCATAGCCAAAGTATTGGTCCAGGCAGCAGGAAGGACCATCAAGCTTAGGGCCAAGGGGACAGGGGTAGAGGCTTCTCCCACCCAAATCTCTTTGAAGCCTCCGGGCAACCAGACCCTGTTCTTGGAACACAGAAAACCAAAAACTGATTTTCTCTACTCAGAACGCTATTCTGAAGCCCCTAACATATGTGAGACCCCTGTGTACTGAAGTAGAAGGGCAAAAGATCAGTCCAAGTGGCAGGCAAAAACATGGTCGATTTAACAGGCCGAGGACGGTGCACGTAGAAGTCAGAAACGTGGTTAAAACGTCAGGCAAAGGCATCGTCAGTAAACAGGCTGAGGTTGGTGCACGTGGAAGTCAGAAACATGGATAAAACAGCAAGCAAAGGTATCATCGGTAAACAGGCTGAGGTTGGTGCACGTGGAAGTCAGAAACGTGGTTAAAATGGCATGCAAAGACATTGTCGGTACACAGGCCAGGGTCAGTTAACATGGAGGGTAGAAACATGGTGACAGGCAAATGATCCATACAGGTAATTGAAATGGGGAAATGGCAGTCTGTTACTAATAAGGGGAACTAATATCTGATGGATGTGTGATAATTTTTGAAGCAATCACCGATAAACAGGCCAGGTTGGGAGGGACATTGGGAACAATAATAACTTGTATCTCTTCTAGCTCCTCCACTTGCACATACACAACATTTCTTTTGGCATCTTCTCTCGGATTCTGCAGGGGGAATGTTATAGGGAAAATATTGCTCATGAAGTCGACTCACACTTTCAGAGCGAATGCTTCCTGGGGCAGGTTCTTGCTGGTAAATAAGGGCAGTGACAATGTTTTCAATATATTTGATGTAGGTGATGGGTTGGTTTTTGGGTTATTTTTGATAGCAAACAAATGAATTGAACATGGCCATATGAAACAGATGAAATGCAATTTTTTTATACCAATAGTTGGACTTGCGGGTTGACAAATATGGTTATAGCATCTGATCATTTAAATCCACCCCCCCTCCCCAAATACAGATTGTAGTCATGGACACATTCAGGCTTTACTATGTGGCCATGTCTTGTCTGAACCTCCACCAAGGTGTCATTGTGAATGGTAGTCATCATGTGAATATCCTTCTTGCCCCGCCACTTCATGGCCAACACCTCCTCATTTCTCATAAATGCCACTTCCCCCTTTTGTAGCCCTTTTGATAGCAAATTCTGTGGGAAGCCCTTCCTATTTTTTCGGAAGGTACCACAGGCCAGGGTTTTTTCACGATACAGGTGACAGAAAAGGGGCAAGTTACTGTAGTACTGTAGTAATTATCTACATAACCTTTTATGAACAGGGGGTATGCAAGGTCCCACACAATTTTACCACTGGTTCCTATATATGTGGGGCACTCATGGGGATGGAGCTGGAAGTCTTTGCCCTCATAAATATGAAATGTGTACACGTATCCAGTGGCTCGATCACATAATTTATTCAATTTCACCCCGTACTTGATTCTCTTACTTGGGATATACTGCTTAATATGCAACTGGCCAGTAAAGTGGATAAGGGATTTGTCTACACAAATATTTTGGTTGGGGATAAACACTTCAGAAAATTGTTTGGTAAAAGAATTTATTAGGGGCGAAGCTTATATAATTTGTCGTGGTTGGGGTGATGTTGGGAAGGGCACTGCGAATTGTCATTGAAATGTAGGAAACGCATAATCATATTGTACCGTGTCCTGGACATGACAGAAGATTATATGGGCATGGGGTGGGTTGACCAGTAGGCATACAATTTGTTTTTCTTTGTAAGCCCCATATTAAAAGTAAGGCCCAAAAACAATTTGAATTAGTCTAGTGTGAGACATCGCCAATGGAACATACGGGAGTATGACGAATTGGGGTTGGCAGCAATAAATTGCTCTGCATAGAGATTTGTTTGGTCCACCATGTACTGCAACAAATCTTCGGGGAAAAACAAATAGAAATAGTCCAATTGTGAAAAATTTCAAGTGTTGGGCTGCACACCTGGCTGTGCAGTGACAGGGGAGATTGTAGCGGATCCTGAGTTGGCAGGCAACCATAAGGGGTTTGCCAGGGTATCGGGAAGGTAGGACTGGGCCTGGATTCTTTGGGCTGGATGTGCAATCCCAGAACTTGTACTGGGCTCCTCTTCCTGGGGTCTGGCACTGCTGGTGGTAGGCAGGTGTTCTGATCTTGGTCCTGATCTAGGTCCTGATCTCATTACTCTTTTAGGAGGGGCGGTTTCCTCTGCTGACTCGGACTCCGATCCTCTACCCTCCACTGGCTCGTATTCCGAACCAGAATCGGATAATGAGAGCTCCCTGCTGCTCTCATCATCCGACATGGTAAGGATGTTATATGCCTCCTCATCTGTAAACACTCTTCTAGACATGATGGCGGTACTTTTGGCGGGCCTGTGTGACGGAACTGGTGGTGCTACTGACAGCTCACTGATGGCGGACCTGTGTGATGGTACTGACAGGTTACTGATGGCCTGTGTGACGGTACTTATGGTGGGACTGTGCGGCGGTAGTGAAGGCGGGCCTGTGTGACAGATTGGCTATGACAGATGGGCTGTCAGACCCAGAAGGTACCGATGGCGGTACTGATGGCGGCCTTTGTGACAGATGGGCTGTGACAGAAGGACTGTCAGATCCAGATGGTACCAATGGCGGTACTGATGGCGGTAACATTAGTGGTACTGATGGCAGCCTGTGTGACAGATGGGCTGTCATATCAAGATGGTACCGATGGCGGAGCTGATGGCGGTGGCTGTGCTGATGGCAGTACCGATGGCGGTGCTGATGACGGGCTGTGACAGATCCAGATAGGCTGTGACAGAACCAGCTGGGCTGTGACAGATCCAGATGGGCTGTGACAGATCCAGATAGGCTGTGACAGATCCAGATAGGCTGTGACAGATCCAGATGGGCTGTGACAGGTTCTGATGGGCTGTGACAGGTTCTCTTTATTGGTGGGGGGGTGCGTGTTGTGCAGACAGTAAATGTAAAATAATATGTTTCACTGACAGATCTCAGATCTCTCCTTCTCTCTCCTCACACGATCAGTGTGTGAAGAGAGAGAAGGAGAGATCCCTGGAAACCGCCACAATGTTTATATTTGTGACCGACTGTGATTGGACACAGCCGATCACGTGGGTAAATAGCCATTTCATGTTTACCCTGATCGGGATGGGGCTATGTCCAAGAGACACGTGCGGGGGGCGTGCAGCGCGCATCAGGAACAAACAAGTTTTGTTTTGACATGTGAACGGCTGTTATTGGACACAGCCAATCACATGGTAAACAGCCAATTTCATTGGCTGTTTACCCTGATCGGGGATGCGCTGTTTCCGAGGGACAAGCGTCATCCCCGATCACCGTGGTGCATCCTGCCGGACGTCATGTGACGCCCGGGCAGCATTTTCAAACCACTTTGCCGACATCATTCTGTAATAGGACGGGCGGCAAGTAGTTAACCAATGGGTTCATATTTGGGACTGTATCTTTAAATTTGCACAGTAAAATAATACCGTATTGTAAGATATCACAGAAGGGGGTGTGTATGACACATCTGTATTGTAAAGGTATTGGTCCAATGGGAGATTTTGTTTAAAACCCATTTAGTAGTGCAAAAAATGTCAGTTTGTAGCCAATGGGTTCATATGTGGGGCTCTGTATCTTTAAATTTGCACAGTAAAATCATACCGTATTGTATGTTAGAGAGGGTGATGTATATGTGACAACTCTGTGTAATCATTATTTTATATATTACATTATGTTATATTTAGTTTTTCTGTGTTGAATATCCAACCAAAAAAACTTGTCTGATAGCAAGACCGCTGATTTGCAATGATGGCTTGACTCCAGTAGAGCGAAGGGTGTCTGTCACAGGTGAGTTTTAATTGGCCTGGGGGAGAGGACCAAGATCCGAACTGGGTTGTGGATCAGAGATCCCTGAACGTGTATGAGAGAAGCCTGGGAGACGTATAAACCCCATGCAGGACTTTTTCTGGCTCTCTCTGGGACTCTCTGCTACAATAAATAAATATATATATATATATATATATATATATATATATATATATATATATATATATATATATATATATATATATATATATATATATATATATATATATATATATACATACATACTCTGCCATACCCATTTCCACCCTTTGTAACACAAAGACGCACCATGATGTATACATACTATACAGACATCCTTTGGTTTTTTAAAAGCCCCATTTGCTTATAATTTTTCTTAAACCAGTTTTATTTTGTATTAGAAAAGCTGCAGAGCACAGTGCATGTGTGCGTGTTATTTGGATTTTTTTTTTTTTTTTTTTTGCCATAACTCTTAAATTCGGTGACATTTAAAAAAAATACCAGGAGACAAATCTGCATGCATCACTTAATTGCCATTCCCATGCTTGATTGGTTAAACATTATATATTCCTATGTTTAAGAAGATTACGGATGAGCTACAGACTGCCCCAGTGCTGATTGATGGCATGTTTCACCTTGTAGAATGTTATGTAGAATGTAGAGGAGAAAATCACCCAGCCTTACAGCTCAAGGCTCTTTCACTTGGATGTTTTCAAAGCTGCGCATTCGTTTTGATTCCCTAGTGGAACCAGAACCAGAAAAGGAGGAAATCTTCTGCTTGTCAGACACCTAATGGTTACTCTGATGTTCACCAAAAATTCATTGCAGGTAAATTTTGCTGATGCATGTTTTATAAACACCCCCTTATGTTAAATCAAAACTCTAGACAAAAACAACTTCACGAAATACAAAACTATACTATGTACTCATCTTATGGTCTACTTGTGAAAGGATTTGTAATTCTGTTACACACGTTTTTTTCAAATAATTTAAATAAATGTATCGGTCCCTAAAGTATCATCTTTATCATGTTGATGAAATTTCAAAAACATTTTTCAGTATTTGTATATCTGTCAGTGTCAGTAAAAGCACCCTGCCTCCACTTTAAAGTGGAATTCCATGCAAAAATGAAAATCCCTACTTCTATAGACATGGATCTAATGGGGCGTACACACGGTCAGACTTTTCGGCTACAAAAGTCCGACGGACGCCGACGGACCAAATCTGGCGGACAATCAGATCCTGTGTGGGCTTCCCCGGACTTTCAGCGGACTTTTCCAGTCGCAAATCTGACGGACTTTAGATTTGGAACATGCTTCAAATCTTTACGTCGTAACTCCGCCGGACCCAGAAATCCGCTCGTCTGTATGCTAGCCCGACAGACAAAAACCCGCGCTAGGGCAGCTATTGGCTACTGGCTATCAACTTCCTTATTTTAGTCCAGTGTACGTCATCACGTAAGTCTGTCGGACTTTTGTGTGATCGTATGTAGGCAAGTCCGTTCATTAGAAAGTCCGCCGCAAGTCCGCCAAAAGTCCGTCGAAAGTTTGTCGGACGGGCTGTCGGACTTTTGTAGCCGAAAAGTCCGACCGGGTGTACGCCCCATAACACTAACCTCTGTATCCCTGTAAAGAAAAAATTTGTATACATACCTTTTTGGAAGCCGATCTGATCTGCTCTGACCCGATATCCAGCGGCGGAAGCCCTGTAGAGGACAACAGCTGTGAAATGAATGGGAAGTGACGTCACCCTTAAAAAAAAAAAACACAATTTCTGACAAAAAAAAGCAAAGACCCAAAAAAAAAAAGCATCCATCGTCCAGCAATGTACATCCACGTCAATCTTGATGCTCGATGCCCGCCGAAAAGAAAAAAAAAGAGGCATCGCCTGCCAACACATCACCCGCCATATTTGGTCAATGACATTGTTGGATGATATGATTAATAATGGATGTACATCGTGAGACTTAGTAAAGTACTTCAAAAATTGTGTGTGTTTTTTTACTGTTTGCATTTTTTTGTGAATGAGTAGGAGTACCTCTACCTGGGGGCCCCCTTATTATTATCGAAAAATTTGAGATTCTCATAAGCTCCCCCACCTATGGACACCCACAACCACCAGGCCAGGGGTGTTAGAAGGAGTCTCTCATCCTCATCAACATGGGCCACTCTATGTTGAGGGCATGTGGCCTGATATGGTTCAAGAGGGGGCATCACACTTGTCCCCTTTCCTGGGCAGCCAGGCTGCCTGCTCAGTTAGAGATCTGCTATGGATTTTTTTTTTGGGGGGGGGGGGCACACTTTTTTTGTATTTGCATGGGGTTCCCCCTAAATCCATATCAGACATGAACGGTCTGGTATGAATTTGTGGGGACCGCACAGCGTTTTTTTTGTGCATACAGTCCCCCTAAAATTCATACTAGACCTGGGGGAATCACCGTGCTGCTTTTTTTGGGTGTGAGTCTCCCCCATTAACATCTGTAGCAGATCCTCATCTAGAAAAAGGGTCTGGTATAGATGAATGGAATCCCTAGCTGCTTACAAACAGAACAAAGCAGCTAGGAGCTGTCATTTTGCTGGAAATTTAATGTATTTTTTTCTTTATAAATGTCAGTGTTACTGTAGTAGTTTGTATGTCACGCAGATGCCCCACTTCACAGGGTTAGGGCATCCCCCAGGCATGTTGTTCAGTTGAGTTTGACACATTTAATGTTTTACTTTAGGCATTAAAATCATTGTTTTCCTTTGGGCCATGTCCACCAGAGCAGTGCCCAGCCCCCCATGCCATTTGTTTGACAACCCCTTGCCTATTAGTCTAAAACAGGGTCTCCAAACTTTATAAAAAAAGGGCTAGTGGAAACTAGGAGTGGAAATGCCTCAGCCTTGGTGGTCTGTGGGAGTAAAAAAAAATGACACAGCATCACTGTGGTTAGGAGGGGAAGGAATAGTGTCCAATCACTGGTATTAGTGGAAAGAATGGTGCCCCATTGTTGGTGTCAGTGGGAGGAATAGTGCCTCATTGTTGGTGTCAGTAGGAGGAATAGTGCCCCGTTGATGGCAGTGGGAGGAATAGTGCCTCATTGTTGGTGTCAGTGGGAGGAATAGTGCCTCATTGTTGGTGTCAGTAGGAGGAATAGTGCCCCATTATGTAAATGGGATCAGGTGCGCTACCTATGTCTGACACACTTATAAGAAGGTCAACATATAAAAATCGACATATAAACGTCAACCTTAAGTATAAGCTGAAAGTGAAAAGTGAGTGAAAATGTGAATGAAAGAAATAAAAATCAATTGTGTGCAAAGTCCATCAGGAGGCTAATAAGCTTTCTTATTAAGTGACCCCCAGTGGTGTACACTTTCACTGAGACAAAGTCCTTCATTCAGATGAGGAATATAGTCTTCATTACATGTTTCCACAAGCCAGGTAATGGTAGAAAAAGCTGCTTACCAGATATGTAGGACCTCTATTACAGAGATCTTAAGGGCTCAGATGTATCAGATCTTTCAGGCAGGAACAGCTGATTTTAAACTTCAAGCAAAATTCCCTCCTCCTCAGACCGTTCAGAGCGCCGTAATGCCGGTGCAGCAAGCTGCAGTGTTCTCCTTACAACCTTTGTTTCAATGGGATCACTCGTAGTGTATGATGAGAAATTAGAAAGAGGAAAAAAAGGCGATCCATAGTGTAGCAAGTTAATAAAATTCCTTTATTCCAAATGATGGATGGCTGACATCATATAGCAGAGCAGAAAATTTCAAACGAACAACACAGCCGCGGCAAAGCCAGCCAGCTGGTATGTGGTGACGTCAGATTCTAAGACCCCATTCACACAGGAGCAACACGACTTGCAGGTCGCCTCACCGAGGCGACCTGCACACGACTGCCCGGGCGACTTGCAAAACGACTTCTGTATAGAAGTCTATGCAAGTCGCCCCAAGTCGCCACCGAAGTCGTACAGGAACCTTTTTCTAAGTCGGATCGACTTGCGTCGCTCCCCTTAGAACGGTTTTCCATAGCACAGAACGGGAGGCGACAAGTCGTCCCTGTGTGAATGGGCTCTAAAGCTCCACCCGACGCTGCGTTTCTCCGTATGGGGCATCGACTGGGAGAGGAGACTTTTTTATATGTTGACCTTCTTATAAGTGTGTCTGACATAGGTAGCGCACCTGATCCCATTTACATATTTTGCTAAAACCGTATATTCAGGTTTTTTCAGGTTGCAGCACTTTTAGGTTATCACTAATTTAGATTTGTTCACATTTTTTTGATACCTCAGCTGTTTGAGGGTAGCGCAGATTGTCTATGCTAAGCAATAGTGCCCCATTGTTGGTGTCAGCGGGAAGAATAGTGCCCCGGTGTTGGTGTCAGTAGGAGAAATAGTGCTCCATCTTTGGTGTCCGTGGGAGAAAGGGTGCCTATCTTTGATTTCAGTGGGAGAAAGGGTGCCTATCTTTGGTGTCAGTGGAAGAAATAATGCCCCATCATTGGTGTCAGTAAGAGAAATAGTGCCCCATTGTTGGTGTCAGTGGGAGGAATAGTGCCTCATTGTTGGTGTCAGTGGGAGGAATAGTGCCTCATTGTTGGTGTCAGTAGGAGGAATAGTGCCCCATTGTTGGTGTCAGTGGGAGGAATAATGCCCCGGTGTTGGTGTCAGTAGGAGAAATAGTGCTCCATCTTTGGTGTCAGTGGGAGAAATAGTGCTCCATCTTTGGTGTCAGTGGGAGAAATAGTGCCCATCTTTGGAGTCGGTGGAAGGAACAGTGCCCCATCATTGGCATCAGTGGGATGAATTTATGCTCCATCATTGGTGTTAGTGGGAGGAATAATACCCCATTGTTGATGACAGAGGGAGAAATAGTTAACAGCAAGCAAAGGGCCGCTTCTGGCCCACGGGCCAAGGTTTGCAGATAACTGGTCTATAAAATGGCCAGATAAAGTCTTTTTAACATTCAGTTAACATTCAGCTCTGATTTATTTCAATAGTGTTTGGATTTGGCACTTGAACTTTACCCATGTTTGCCAAACCTGCTTCGAACTGAACCCAGGTGTGTTCGTCTCATAACTTCTGTACTGGTAATATTTTTCAGTTTTGTTCTTAGGTTTGTATACGCTTTAATATTGATGGTCTGTGTGTGCCTTTCCAACCCTTATGCCCCGTACACACGGTCGGATTTTCCGAAGGAAAATGTGCGATCGGAGCGTGTTGTCGGAAAATCCAACCATATGTGGGCTCCATCGGACTTTTTCCATCGGATTTTCCGACACACAAAGTTTGAGAGCAGGCTATAAAATTTTCCGACAACAAAATCCGATCGCGTCAATTCCGACCTTGTGTGGACAATTCCGACGCACAAAGTGCCACGCATGCTCAGAAGAAATTCCGAGACGGAACAGCTCGGTCTGGTAAAGTTAGCGTTTGGAATGGATACAGCACTTTCGTCAGGCTGCAATGTTAAAAATTGTTTAATGCAGCGCACTCTCTTCTTCTTTATAATGCTAGAAGAATGAACTAGTTTTGCTATTCATATTCACACAGAGTTCTTACAAACTTATTTCTTTATTATTTATTGTGATCCCCTCAATATATTTTGATTTGTCACATCTGACAAAATTTTTTATTTGTTATTTTATTTTGGTTTTGTATTTTTTTCAAGGCTGATTTTTATTTTATTTTTTTGTTGGGTTTTTTTATTTGTTTCAAGATTAATTTTTTTTTTTTTTTTACAGAATATTTTTGTGTGTGTTTTGTGTGTCAAGTTACCACAACACCATTATTATCTTGTATTATTTAATCTCAAGGAGATTGCTTGGTGTTGGTGTCTCTTGTTAATTTCACATTGTATTTTTGAAATGTACCTGCCTCCTCACAAACAAACTGTCCTTTATGAAGGAAAACACACATAGGCGAGTATAATTGAAACAAAAATTCCTTTATTAAGGGCTCAGAACCAAACAAAGAGGGAGGCAACGCTGAAGAAACAGTGGAAATTGGCGAAGCCTTGGATACCAGGGCAGACATCAATTATTTTACGGCAAAATTGGTGGCCTGAGGAGTCCTTATCTAAGGGAGTGCAGTCTGGTCCAGAAGTCCCAGAGATCCGGAAAGCAGCAGATGACATCTATGTCCCCAGGCTGTGGTACTACAAGAGGCTGCCTATTTTGCCAGACCAGACTGAACCCAGGGTCATCACTCTCTGGTCTTCCTTCCACGCTTCCTTCCCGGCTGTGGCTCTGGTGTTGGAGATGTGGCAGGGGGAGGAGTAGGACCTGGAAGAGGAGGAGGAGGAGTAGGACCTGGACGAGGAGGAGGAGGAGGACCATGGGTGAGGTGACAAATGTGGGTTGCACATGTGAGTTGGCCCCTCAACCCCTTATTTAGAGCTTCCAAAATTAAGAACTCACATAGGAGTTGTTGGCCCTCCTCTATCTGCATCATTTTGCAGGCAGTTATGCCAGCAAAATCCTCCTCCACACTGTGGGGTGTTCTGAGGGCCTCAGTAGCCTTCCAAAAGAGGCCTATTGCAGCCTCCTCCAGGTTACTCCTCTTCCTGCCACTTTGTCTTTGAAGGTGTTGGGGAGGGACCTGGATATCAGGCAGCCTGCTTGGCCTGGCCACCTCCTGGCTGAGACTTCCCTGTGTATGAAAAAAGGGCATGGTTTTAGTTTGTGCATCAGCAATCACAATCATAAATTAGTACTCCTAACTAACATCTATTTAACATCATTGATTGGACAACCAGAAATATTTAGAGGAATGCTATACCTGGCTCAATCTGGGCTCCTCCACATGTTGCTGCCTGGAAGGCCCAGGTTTGGCATCAGAAGCCTCAGCTGGGGGGGAAGGAAGCGTGGAAGGAAGAGTGGAGAGTGCTAGCCTGGGTTCAGTCTGACCTGCCAGAAAATGCAGCCTGTCATAGTACCACAGCCTGGGGACATAAATGTCATCTGCAGCTACTGATCTCTGGGAATCCTGGACCTTCTTGTGCTCCCTTAGATAAGTGCTCCTCAGGCCACCGATTAGGATCTTCAAATAGGTGATGTCTGCCGTGGGGATCACCGACTTCACAAATTGCAGCAATTTATCCAGCGCTGTCTTCCTCTTTGTTTGGTTCTTATATTCAGGGTGGTTTATCTGCCACAGACAGGGCAGCTCCCTGAACATATCAATGAAGATTGGCATAAAGTCCTGATCATTGACTAGATCCATTTTCACTGCAAGACACAACACAAGACAAACCCTAATGTCAGCCTAAAGTCTTCTAAACTTGTGCATATACAGGCCTCAATCTAGAAGCAGTATAGGCCCAATGTTAAATCTTACCTTCACTATCACGATCGGCGCCTCCGTTACTCCTTCCTCCGCTCACAGATCGTACGTTACGCTTTATAGACACTGCGTATGCGTGAAACTCCGCCCGCCCATGACGTTCTTTCTAGTCTATTCCCCCACCCCAGTGGGGGAAGAGCACATGGCGGAGACACAGCAGGTGTCAGATAATTATACCAACGAGGAGGAGGAGGAGGAAAGCGCGGAGCCAGAAACGTCCCGATCCAGAAGGAGACGATTTAAGGCATCGAATATGTCTTTTGGGGAGATGTTGGAGCTGCTGGACATCCTGAAGAAGGCCGGCTATGATGGGAATTAAGGACCTTACCCAAACCCCAATGCCAGAAAGGCCAAGATCATGGCGAAAGTGGTCAAAAGTCTGCACCGGAATTTCGGGGTACGACGATCGAAAGATCAGCTCAGGAAGCGGTGGTCGGACCTCAAATTAAGGGAGCATGAGCAGTACAGAAGGATCCGGAGAGTGCTGCAAAAAAGTAAGTAGTTGTCCTGTGTTCCTATTCATTATGTTTATTACATTCGTGCTGCTCCATGTGCTTTTCTTAACTGTTGTCCAGTTTAAAATGGCAACTTTCATGTTCATGGGCACATTATTCGTTCTTATGAAACATTGTTCGTTCGAGCTAGAACACACCATTGTTTTGGCCATATGCATTTTAAAACATTTTTTATGGCCTACTTGTCTGAAAATAATTTGGTTGTGTAGATGGGTTTATATCTAGAATGAAATGCAAACTAGATTCTGTGTAAGGAGAGGACACTCAGCAGCTGTTTACACATCTGGACGCTGGAGCACTAGTGTGGGACACAAGAACACCCTTTTTATTAGGGGCCCACACAGGTGCTCCAGTGTATACTATAGGAGTGTCTCCATCTGTGAAGCTTGTACTAAACAGGTAAGCATTCAAGCTTGACAAAGGACAATAAAATTTCAACATCTTGGAACTCAGCCAAAATAGACAATTGTACCCCACTTCCAAGCAATGTTTCATATTTATAGTTCTGCCATCAAATATCTGTGTGCTAAGTATACCTATTTGTTTTTACATAGGGGATAAAAGACTCGGAGGACACCCCTCATCCGAGGAGACCACAGACCCCCCACCTCTGGAAGAAGGGGAAATCCACCCAAGCCAAGCAGAACAGGAGGAGGAAGATGTGGTGGAAATTGTCACCACAACAGGTGAGTGTCTGCGACCACAGGCTCAGGTAAGATATGGATGCCGGCATATTTATAATACATGGTGTGTTTTTGTTTCTATCTTTTTAGGTGATCGTGATGTTGTGGATCCAGGGCATATCACCTCTGAAAGTGCACAGATCCTGATCGGGGAGATCATGGGGTGTAATAGGGACTTGGAAAACAACCAGAAAAACATCAATGATGTTAAAAAAAAATGAAGAACATCATTGATGTTTTAGGGAGAGTTTAAAACAAATCCAAATCCCTTTGTTTTTTTGTGAGCCAAAAATGTATACCATTTTTTGACATATTTGCAAAAAGCCAAATTTTGAAGATGCACACAGTGTGTCAACATGTGCTATCTGCCATCACGGGAGATCAATGGACGTGTTTTGGGGGTGCAACCCCTTCCTCAATAATAAAGTAGCTGTAAGGAAGGGGTTGCACCCCAAAAACACGTCCCTTGATCCCCCATGATGGCAGCTAGCACATGTTGACATTCGGCAATTTGTGTGCATCTTCAAAATTTGGCTTTTTCTGGGGTGACTTCACCCCATCTGAACGCAATATCAAACACAGTTTGTAAATACCGTATTTATCGGCGTATAACACGCACTTTTTTCCCCTTAAAATCAGGGGGAAATTGTGGGTGCGTATTATACGCCGATCCCCGGCGATCTCCGCTGATTTTTTGCGATCGCGCCGACATACACATCCGAGTGTACAGATTTAATATGGCACCGGCAGACTCGGCGGAGCAGAGCGAGCGCCGCCGAGATCGAAGGGACTGGGCGGAGCCGAGATACACAAAGCCGAGAGTACTCGGCTCTTCTCGGCTCCGCTCACAGTCACACCCAGTCCCGCCCTATGATGGACATAACACAGGTCCAATGGCGGGACTGGGCATGACTGTGAGCGGAGCCGAGAGGAGCCGAGTACTCTCGGCTATGTGTTTCTCGGCTCCGCCCAGTCCCTTCGATCTCGGCGGCGCTCGCTCTGCTCCGCCGAGTCCGCCGGCGCCATATTTAAATCTGTACACTCGGATGTGTATGTCGGCGCGATCGCAAACAATCGGCGGGGATTGCAAGGCTGCACTGGGGCAAGGCTACACAGGGGCAAGGCTGCACTAACAAGACTGCACAGGGGCAAGGCTGCACTAACAAGGCTGCACTGGGACAAAGCTGCAATGAACACTGGGCAACACTGACATGGCTGCACTGGGGCAAGGCTGCACTGACAAGGCTGCACTGACATGGCTGCACTGGGGCAAGGCTGCACTGACAAGGCTGCACTGACAAGGCTTCAATGACACTGAGAAGGCTGCGATGATGGGCATTTAAATGTAAGTTTTTTTCCCTTAAACTTACCTCCTAAAAGTTTTTTTCCTTAAAATTCCCTCCTAAACTTGGGGTGCGTCTTATACGCCGGCGCGTGTTATACGCCGATAAATACGGTACTCATGTCTGATATTGCCTCCAAGTTCTACCAAATGTGAACTTTGTAAGTTCAAGATTTGTGTCTTTCTTGTTGGTTTTACACATGCCTGTTTTATCTTAAATGAACATTGCTACTTTTTCTAATGTAACCCTAAAAATTGTTATACAACATACATGTTGGTTTGTTTTAAAAACCTTTTCTAAATGCACATGTGATTGTGCTGGTATTAAAAAAGATTGTTAATCAAGAATGTGTGGATTATTGTTTCAACGCTCCAAAACTTTTGTTGTGCTCTAATTGGTGTTTTCAGTGACAATGGGGGTTAATTCCTAAGGGAAAATCCACTTTGCACTACAAGTGCAGTTTCAAGTGCACTTGTAGTGCAAAGTGTCTTTGCCTTTAGTAAATAACACCCAACAGTGCTTTGTAATGTTACACAATCACGCCATTTTCAGGACTCACCACATTTCTGTCAGGGTCTGCTAAAAGAAACACAAGCAGTAAATGTCACCAAAGATTTTAGTAGTTATTTTTTTTGTATTATTTGAAAAAGGTTTCAGACATTGTCTGGCATATTGATAGCCCCCCTACCCGCAAAGTATTCAAGGTATCTTAGCCGGACATCACAGGCACTCGGGGGGGCAAGCCAGGACGGCCACTTTTAAGCGCTGTCAGGGTTGTTTCATTTAGAATTCCGGCCTCAGGCCCAACTAAGCCAACATAGTTGGCAGAATGTTGCCGTAAAAAGTTGTGTAGAACACAGCACGCCAGGATGATATGATTCAGTTTGTACTCTGCCATGTGTATGGGTGTAAGAAATAGGCGGAACCGGCTGGCCATGATTCCAAACGTGTTCTCCACCACTCTTCTGGCTCTGGCCAGCTGGTAATTAAAAACCCTCTGGTCCTGGGTGAGGGTCCTCATCGGGAATGAGCGCATAAGATGGTCCCCAGCACAAACGCTTCATCCGCAACGAAGACGAATGGGAGTCCTTCCACAATGTCTTCTGGAGGTGGCAAGTTCAAGCTGCCATTCTGGAGACGCCTGTAGAACTCCGTCTGGGCGATGACTCCACCATCGGACATCCAGCCATTCTTCCCCACGTCCACATACAGGAACTCGTAAGTAGCCGACACCACCGCCAACATCACAATACTATTGAACCCCTTATAGTTGAAATAGTATGACCCTGAGTTGGGTGGTGGGACGATGTGGACGTGTTTCCCATCAATTGCCCCTTCGCAGTTAGGAAAGTCCCACCGCTGGGCAAAGTGGGAGGCCACAGTCTGCCATTCCTGTTGGTTGGAAGGAAACTGTGGAGTCAAACAACAACAAAAAATTAGTCATTTTGCACATAAACATGGAAAGCAGATTAGACACAAACATTCTTGGCCAACATCAAGATAACATTTATTCGAGGGAGTTTTTAAAGACCAAAGTATAAGGTACACCTATCAGATTCCCCCTCCCCCCCCTCTCATGGGCCATTTCTAACATTTTAGGGGGGGAGCTCTTGGACAGGTAACCCTCTACACTTCATTGAGAGATGAATGCCTAAATAATGTGTATTACTTTGGCCAGCCCCTCCTTAGTTACACTATTGACAGCCCACTGGACAGGTAAGAAGTGTCATAATACAAAGATATCAATACACACTGTACACATTTTAGCACATTTGGATATTCTGCTATTACCTATCAAGATAATAATAGGATACAAAAACTTTAAACAGTACCATTTGAAAGTATTCAGGCAGGCCCTTGCACTACATGCTTTGGGGAATTCATCCATAAATATGACCACAAAAGAGGTGGGTATAGTGTGTATGGGTTTGCCAAAGTCAACAGATAGATGATTGAGAATAGATAGAGAATTTGTATCAGCTGACTTAGCAGTTGGGGGGAGGGAGGGTTCCAAATGATTTGGGGACCCCCCAAAAAAAGCCTCTGGCACTCTGCCTGAATTTAAAGCACAAATCACATTTTAAAACATTTTAGGGTGAGTTTGGGGTAAAGCACTACTATTGAGCTGATAAAATACATTGTTAAGTGACTACATGGGGTGAATATAGGGCCAGGAGACCATGCTGGGGAGGTAAGTGAAGGCAAATATGTATGAAGGACAAAAAAAAAAATTACAGAAAAATCCAGCATGAATGAGGACAAAGGGGACATTCACAGCATATTCCCATCATGATAATTAGGGAATGACGAAAGAAATACAATATATTATCAAACATTAAATACAATAAAATGTGATATTAAAGGATAAATCTTACCTTAATATGCTCATTCTGCAGGACCTGGATGATGGGAGAACAAGTCTCTGGGATAATGATCTCCAGAGCCTGGGGGGAGATGCCTGTCGAGAACCTGAGGTCCTGCAGGCTTCTCCCCGTCGCCAAGTACCACAGGGTGGCAACTAGCCTCTGCTCTGGAGTGATGGCTTGCCTCATGCAGGTATCCTGCCTGCTAATATAAGGGGTCAACAAAGCCAACAAATGGTGAAATACGGGGTCCGTCATCCTGAGAAAGTTCCTGAAATCATCAGGATTATTCTCACGGATCTCACGGAGCAAAGGCATGTGACAGAGCTGGTCATGCTGGAGCAACCAATTCTTGGTCCATGAACTCCTCCCCACCCTGTTCATGGACTGGACTTGTGTCAAGGTCAGGACCCCAACACCAAGCCCCCGCACAGCACGAACTCTACGAGGAGTACGCATACGAAACATGGCTAGAAAACGGTCGGCTGCACACAATGATAGAACACAATGATAAATCAATGCGAACTCACTGCACGCACTGAAGAGCAGATACAAACCACAAGCACAAACTGAATGGCAGAAAACAATCTGAAAGCCACGAGTCTGAAAAAGTGCGAATCGTCTCTCACCAAACTTTTACTAACACAAGATTAGCAAAAGGAGCCCAAAGGGTGCCGCGCTTGGTTCGGACCTGCCCTTTTCTAGTCTTGTCGTACGTGGTGTACGTGACCGCGTTCTTGGCGATCAGAAATTCCGACAACTTTGTGCGACCGTGTGTATGCAAAACAAGTTTGAGCCAACATCCGTCGGAAAAAATCCATGGATTTTGTTGTCGGAATGTCCGATCAATGTTCGATCGTGTGTACGGGGCATTAAAAAGGATTATGCTGATGGATAGAGTAGAATGATTCAAAGCTGAAGATAATGATAACAAATAGGTTTCTAGTTGTTCATTTTATATGTCCTGCCAGCTAGATTTTCCATACATCATATACAAATTACAAAGTGATAGTTTTAGTCCAGAAAAAAATGAATAAGGTTGAGCTTTCTGCATACATAGATAGAGCTTTGACTTCCATAGACACAGCTGTGCTAACAGTGCCCCAGTGGGAGCATGCAACACTTGTCATCTCCCAAAGAAGCAATGGCTCTGTGCAAACTTTTCATATGGAGAAGAAATTTCTCTCTTAATAAATATAAACTCTCATTTCTATTCATTGCTATTTTGTATGCATAGATTAAAAGTGTCTCGGCGGGGAGCGGATGTTTTGTGATGGCTGCAATAACAATCTAATTTTCATTAAAAACCATTGTTATGCTTATTTTTATTCATTAGTATATTTATCTCAACATTTGCATTTGAAATGGCTTTTTCTCTCATTACAAACCCTGCAAGGATTCGCTCCGTAACTCAGACAATCAATAATTCATCTTGAAATAAACGAATATACCACAATGTTATACAATGTTTTGATTTCATTTTAGGCTAAGAATAGACCATCAATAAATTGTGCTGTGCGCACGTGTTCCTGGCATAGACATAGCTCTCCTTGGATGTATATTTTGGAGATGTATGGATCTGTACAAGTGATCTGTGAATTGTTTGCTTTGCATGACAATGTACACAGTCTGCAGTTTTTTTTGCTGCCATGTATTTATTGTTCTGTAGTGTCATGTCCTGCACTCATGGGCACAGCCTCACATGTAATAGATAGCGGTTTTAAGCCATGAGGAGCAATAATGTATTTTTTAAAGGGGAACCCCACTCACATTTAATAAGACAGACTCAGGCATTGGTTGATTGGGCAAACTACTCTCTGCAAATATACCAGTCCCCAAAAGTCCCTCACGAGGAGGGACTGTCCCTCCGTTCCTCTTTCCTCCTCCATTGTATAGACCCTAAAATAAGTAAAAAAAAACTATTTTACCTACAAAACTTTTATGAACAAACAAGCAAGCCACACTCCAATGACATTAGTCTTTCCAAAGCTTTATTGCTTCAGAACAAGATCCTTAAAGACTATGATTAACACCATTTTTTTGGGTAAAACGTGTCTGAATGAGGCTTCGTCTCCTTGGTATTCTTCTCCCAGAATAATAAAGTTATGTGTAGCTGGCTTGTTTGTTCATTTCATGTGGGGAGCATTGGCGAGCTCCACCAGTCAGCACCTGAAGCCACAGAGATGAACAGATTGTGGGCTTTGAATGGTGGATTCTTCTGGGACTACAAAAATGTAATACTGCTCTAAATTGGTAATTGTACCTTTAAATTATTTGATTTGTAATTTTGTAAAGCCAGTATAGAGGAAATACAGTGGTTTAAAAATTTTACTTAACCGAGTCTTGCTCAACCAGGGTTCTGTGAAACCCTAGTGATCCTCGCTAGTCGTTACAGTGTCTTTGAGTAATAAGCAGTTTCTGGCTCCCAGATAAGGGACTATTGTTTCACCAATTATTTTGGCTACCTGTAAGGAGCTTTCTTCCCATTGTATGTGTACTGTATATCCATTCAGTCCTATCTGACTCTCAGGCCAACTCTTGGGGCACCATGTCTGAAACACCTGAAAACTGTTTTTCCGTGGAATTTGCCATGAGGTAGCTACAAAGGTCTTTCCTCAACCAACCCCAATTACCTGGCTTGGGACTGGCATGCAGAATGTGATAACACATGTACATAACCAATTTATACACGCATTCTAATGTCAGCTTAGACAGGAACCAATTAAAGTACCAGCATATCTTTAGAATGAGGGGAAACCCATATGAACACAGGGAGAACATGCAAACTCCATGCAAATAGTGACCCACAGTAAATACTTAGTGGCCTCTCCTTCAAGCTAACAAGGTCCGATACTTAGTGGCCTCTCCTTCAAGCTAACAAGGGTGAAGGCTGGGAAAAGGTTGCAAAGCATGATAGAAATAGGAAGAGATAGCCTGGCCGCTGCATACCTCACCCGACCCAAGTGGTTACCAAATAAAAGCAACCTCAGCTGGATTAATTCAAGCCAGGCCTCCAACATATTTCGCCCTGCCCCCCAGGGCATAATCATGGAGATGCAACGGTACTCAACATGCTCCTTGTCCTTGTCAAAAGATGTAAGGCCGATCAATAAAAAACACTTTGGCTTTATGTAACAAGCACACTTGGTCCACCCACCGGTTTATTGACAATTTTTGTCTGACTTGGGGCAATTTTTAGGCATTTTGCTATCGCATCAATAAAGAACCTATACAGCAGCCTAAATGAGCAGGGCTGCACTACGTAACCGTGCCGCCCTATTCCCACTGACCATTACATTAATGTACAGTCAGCTGTAGATATAGTAATTTTTAGTAGGAGTTCTCTGAGACCGGAAAGCTATTTCAAGACTTCCTCCATTATTTGCAGTACTTATAAACAGTACAGTACAATACCTGAATAATAATAATACATTTTAATCATAATTCTGATCTAATTCATCAAACTAATACTATATGTTGTGAAAAAAGAAGGTAATAAAATTACAGAACATAACAAAATACCCCCTAACCTACCTTTCTGACATTTATGCAGTCAAGAACCTGGCCCTATTAAAAATGCTGTGCTATTGATTGTACCATCTTATTCAGTTTATGGTGGAGCTCCAAGCATACAGAGGAAATATACAGGTGAATATACAAAAGATTTTTACTTTTAGCCAGCTGTCATTATGATACTATATACACACCTCTGCTACTTCTTTGTTCAGTTTTTACTAAAGCGGCGTACACACGGCCGGACTTTTCGACAGGACTGGTCCGACGGACCGAGTCCGGCGGACAATTCGAACTAGTGTGGGTTTCATCGGACCTTCAGCGGACTTTTCCAGTCAAAAATCTGACGGACTGTAGATTTGGAACATGCTTCAAATCTTTACGTCGTAACTCCGCCATACCCAGAAATCAGCTCGTCTGTATGCTAGTCGGACGGACAAAAACCAACGCTAGGGCAGCTATTGGCTACTGACTACCAACTTCCTTATTTTAGTTCGGTGTACGTCATCACGTACGAATCTGTCAGACTTTGGTGTGATCGTGTGTAGGCAAGTCCGTTCGTTAAAAAGTCCGTCGGAAGTCCGTCAAAAGTCTGTTGAAAGTCCATCGAAAGTCCGTCCGTGTGTACGCCCCATTAGTCCGTTGTCAGCTCCCTGCTAATTGGACAAAGGTGATGACTCGGATTCAGTGTTCATTGAGAGGTCTGGAGACAGAGGTGATCTTTTCTGATACAAATATTCCATTTTAATTCTAGAATTTTACTTAAAGCAACCTTACAACTAAAAATGCAGGCTATTGGTATAATGGGCTCAGCAGACTCCTCTGACCTGCTGTGTGTCCTGCCGTTGTTAAAACAGGGACTACTGAGCACCTAATAGCACAACCATTCTATGTTAATAACTTATATTGATTTTTTTTTCTAGAAACTGCTGGCAATTTTGTGTTTTGTTTACCGTTTTGTTTGCCGTATCTGCTAAAACTTATGACTATTATCCAGAAAGTGAGTCATTACAGATTCAGCCGGTGTTCTAGGATTTTAAGCAAGGTCTCCTACTAATGGGCTTTTTACCATTTACAGGTTTCAGATAATATGTTCCCGATTATAGTCACTAAGCTTATGAATATTTCAAAAGAGCGCCGGAACTGTACTTTTCAGTTCGATTTATTTCTTATTTCACAGTCTGGGCTACTAGGGCAAGAAAATGTGTGTGTGTGTGTGTGTGTGTGTGTGTGTGTGTGTGTGTGTGTGTGTGTGTGTATGTATATGTATATGTATATATATATATATATATACACACACACACTATATTACCAAAAGTATTGGGACACCTGCCTTTACATGCACATGAATTGAGTTGGCCCACCCTTTGCATCTTTAACAACTTCAACTCTTCTGGGAAGGCTGTCCACAAGGTTTAGGAGTGTGTCTATGGGAATGTTTGACCGTTCTTCCAGAAGCATATTTGTGAGGTCAGGCACTGATGTTGGCCTGGCTCGCAGTCTCCGCTCTAATTCATCCCAAAGGTGTTCTATCGGGTTGAGATCAGGACTTTGTGCAGGCCAGTCAACTTCCTCCACCCCAAACTCGCTCATCCATGTCTTTATAGGCCTTGCTTTGTGCACTGGAGCGCAGTCATGTTAGAACAGGAAGGAGCCATCCCCAAACTGTTCCCACAAAGTTGGGAACATCAAAATGTCTTGCTATGCTGATGCTTTAAGAGCTCCCTTCACTGGAACTAAGGGGCCAAGCCCAAACCCTGAAAAAAAAACCACACCATAAGTCCCCCCTACACTGAGTGATTTGGACCAGTGCACAAAGCAAGGTCCATAAAGACATCGATGAGAGAGTTTGGGGTGGAGGAACTTGACTGGCCTGCACAGAGTCAAGAGGGTCAAACATTCCCATAGACACACTCATAAACCTTGTGGACAGCCTTCCCACAGTTCATGTGCGTGTAAAGGCAGGTGTCCCAATACTTTTGGTAATATAGTGTATATATATTATCTATATATAGCATGTATTTTGTATTACATATCTCTCTTTATATATTTATGCATATATTGTATTGAATCTTTTATTGAATATTGTCATATCATATTCAGAATAAAAATTTCCCTACCGGTCATCTTTATCCTGTTGAATGCCATTAACATCCTTGTTTGAACCATATCTAAACCCGAGAACAAAAATGTAATTCATTGAAGCTTACTAGTCGTTAGATGAGGTCGCTGCCTTAATAACTATACTACCTGTCCTAGGGTGACATCACTCACTCATCGTTCTTTATCTATGGAGGTGCATAGATACTCTCTCTAACACAGGCTGAAAGGTGTTCTCTAGTTCACAGACAGAACATGAACAATGTAACTGATAACCGCAGAGGCGGAAAGCACAGGAAGTTATCGGCTCACAAGATTTCTGGCATGATCAGCAGGTATTTTGTTGTGCGTATCAAACGGATATAACAAAACATTTCCAACGATACATTTAAAAATGTAGTAAATAATATAATTTTATTGTAAGGCCTCTTTTAAGCTTCTGTTTGGGGGACAGGAAATATGCACAGCTGAGCTATGTTTTTTAAGCTCGGCGTTAAAGAGACTGTTTTAACTTGGAGGCGGAGCAAACCGACTTATGCCCCGTACACACGATTTGAATTTTCGTTGGAAAAACCTTGGATGGTTTTTCCGACAGAATTCTGCTCAAGCTTGCCTTGCATACACACGGTCACATAAAAGTTCTCCGAGCTTTCGACCGTCAAGAACGCGGTGATGTACAACACTACGACAGCACTAGAAAAGGGAAGTTCCATACGAAGCGATGATTCTGAGCATGCGTGCTTTTTTGCGCGTCGGAATTGCATACAGACGAACGGAACTTCCGATAGGAACTTTTTCCTACGGAAAAATAGAGAACCTGCCCTCAATCTTTTGCTGGCGGAAATTCCGATAGCAAAAGTCCGATGGAGCATACACACGGTCGGAATTTCCGACCAAAAGCTCACATCGGAGTTTTGCTGCCGGAATTTGTGTGTGTGCGGGGCATTAGACACATTTTTATATACTATGTATATGTATATGTATATATATATATATATATATATACTGTAAATAATGAAATGAGGTGAGGGAAAATCTCTTCAATTAGGTCATTGATGAAATGAAAAATTGTCTACCTATTATATAATAATTTTTCAAAAAATACACAAATGAAAGAAAATAAAGAACAGTAATTGTCGTGACCACCCTAGTACAGCTTACAAACAGGCAGTACAGTACAGCGAGTCTGAAAATCATAGATGCACATAACTCTCAAAATTAGACATGTGCAATTAGTTTCGTTACTAATTCGCTTTCGGGCGAAATTCTGCATATTTGTTCATTCGTAAGCATCCGAATGAATGAAAGACTCTTTTGACGAATGCATACGAAAACGAATTGTCAGAACGAAAACCCGAAAAAATTAAAACCCAAAAGAACAAAACTCCGAAAGACTGAAAACCCAAAAGAACGAAAATCCAAAAGAATGAAAACCCGAAAGAATGAAAACCCGAAAGAATGAAAACCCGAAAGAACGAAAATCCAAAAGAACAAAAGCCCGAAAGAATGAAAATCCAAAAGAACGAAAGCCCGAAAGAATGAAAATCCAAAAGAACGAAAATCTGAAAGTACTAAAATCCAAAAGAACTAAAAACGATTCAACCTACGAGTTTAACGAACCGATTACATTCGGATAATTTCTTTTTTCGTATTTTCTATTGTAATTAAATTATTAACTATTCATGTAGTTTTTATTATTATTTATTACTATAAACTATTAAATTATAGGTAAAATAGCTGAAGTCAGTAATTTTTCTATTCAGGTCTCTGCGCCATAGCAGTTAATTTGGGATAGATTCAATTTACATTTTTTATTGGAATTTCCTTTCAAATTTGGTTAAAGTAACTGTTAGTGAACGTAACAAATACAAATGCATCTGAAGTTACGACATATCCAAAGTAACGAATGCCAATCATAATGAATGATCCGATAAATGAAAACAAAAACAAACGAATGAAACCTAAACTAAACACATTTTTGCACGTCTACTCAAAATATGACTCATATTATATCACAACGAGCAAAAACAAGAACTTCATATAGTGTAGTAGAATAACTGACAATGTCCTGCCACTTGTCCTGCCTTAGTGATATTAATATTGTTTTAAATAACAAACATGTCATACTTACCTGCTCTGTGCAGCGATTTTGCACAGAGCAGCCCTGATCCTCCTCTACATGGGTCCCCCGCCGGCGCTCCTGGCCTCCCCCCCTGTCGAGTGCCCCCAGAGCAAGCAGCTTGCAATAGGGGCACCCAAGCAGGCATGCTCCCGTGCTGCTGCTCTACGTGTCCATTCAGACCCGCCCCCTCTCTTTCCTCATGGGCTCACTGGCTGTGATTGATAGCAGCGGGAGCCAACGGTTCCTGCTGCTGTCTCAGGAAATGAGGAGGGACAGTCCCCGGAGAGCCAAGACACTCAGTATGGGGGGGGGGGGGCTGCTGCATACAGAAGGTTTTTTTACCTTCATGCTTTTAGAACCACTTTAAGGGGAAGAGAAGAGGAAAAAAAGGAAAAAAACAAAGGGATGGGGGTAAAGCAGAGGGGATTAAAAAAAATTGGTTGTCAAGCCCATGGTGAGAGGGCACCAAAGCACCCACAGTAACCCCGCCACATCGAGAGATCAATACAGATGCTCTCATGTAATGCAGATGTGTAGGAAGCTTTGATAGCTAATGCCGCGTACACACGACCGGTTTTGCCGACGGAATAAACTCCGAAGGTTTCTCCGACGGAACTCCGACGGAATTCCATTCAAGTGATCTTACCTACACATGGTCAACCCAAAGTTCGACCAAAGTCTGACCGTCAAGGACGCGGTGATGTACAACACTTACGACGGGACTAGAAAAAGGAAGTGCAATAGCCAGTAGCCAATAGCTTCCGTCTCGTACTTGTTTCAGAGCATGCGTCTTTTTTGGTCCGTCGGAACAGTATACAGACGAGCGGTTTTCCCGATAGGAATTGGTTCCGTCGGAAATATTTAGAACATGCTCCATTTCTAGGTCCATCAGAATTTTCAAAAAAAAAAAAGTCCGATGAGGCATACACACGATCGGAATAGACGATGAAAAGCTTCGGTCTGACTTTTTCTGTTGGACATTCCGCTCGTGTGTACGCGGCTTAACAAGTGTCAACCCACCAAGAGCTTTATTAGACATTCTGTACAGATATGTTAACTCTTCCCCAAACCAAAAAGAGTTTGTCAGGAGATGGGTTTTAAATTGTCACATGATAGTTAAACAAATACACCTGTTTGTAGAAATCCACAGAGTTTTCTAGAAGATATATGAATCTAAACATGTTAAGATATATCTAATCAAAATAATTTATGGGGTGTATTCACATGGATAAGAAATGTAGTTCACCCCATGACCAGACTTAGAAGCTGATTTACTTAGAAGAAGGCACTGCACCAGTTCATACATTAATCGGTGCGCCGGAAAAGTAATTAATTGAACGTGCGAACCGGCGCACATTGAAGCGCAAATAACGATAATAAATACCCGCATATGTAAACTGCAACTGGCGCTAGGCTAACTGCGGTTTTCTCATTGATAATAGCGCACGCCCAATACAATTGGTTCATTTCATCTCATTGGATGTGTCTTGTTAGGCAATTAGTAGGTGTTCTCAGTTAATGAAATCTTTTGATGCTAATCTCATTCCTATCACTTCTAATATATCTTTGAAATGTGTTTTTTTTTCTTTTTTTACCCAAATCTTTCAATACATTACAAAGAACAGAGACGTGTTTCTAAACCCAATTGATACATTTTTTACGATCTTGATCTTTAAAAGTGACCATACACTGCAGTCAGTTAGAACCTAAAGAAATTAGATTTTGTGCAAGAGCCTGTTTGATTTCCTATATTTTGAATTATTTGTTCAAGCGCGTCTTTCTATTACCTTTTTTGCCTAAATATCGAGTTGTACAGAGATTGGCCAATCAGATTGCATAGTGCATGTCCATCTTAAGTGCCAAATTTGGAATGTAGATGTGCCACGACCCACTTGTATTTTCCTAACGATATTTCTTGGGCATTATACAAGGCACATAAAAAAACACCTTTTTTTAAGACATGCTAGTGTGATCAGGAATCTTCAAACTACGGCTCTCCAGCTGTTGAGGGACTACACATCCCATGAGGCATTGTAAAACTCTGACATTCACAGACATGACTAGGCATGATGGGAATTGTAGTTCCTGATCAACTGGAGGGCCATAGTTTGAAGACCCCTGTGCTAGACCATTATTATGATTGGGAGTGTGGCATCTACCCAACTTCTCTCTGCTGGTGGACACAAGAACCTACATCTATAGATATATCTATATATGCACACACACTGAAGCAGAAAGCAATATACATTGGCCCGGAAGTGAATCTGTACACAGGAAGTAGGTGTGTGTTTTGAGGCCAAATCATTTAGATATACACACATGACCCATTCAAACACCACCCCATGAAAAAATAAAAAATTATCTTAATTTGCAAATAAGGATCATCTTTTCTTTAGAGAACAGTGAGTGGAGCATGGTGGTGCGAAGAAATTAGCAGCAGTACAAGCAACTTCCTGGAGGGGCGTGATGTCATTCCTGTGTGATGGCCACCGCTTCCGGGAACCAGATATGCGCCACGGGTAAGCACCTCCGCGCACACAGCTAGATGCATTTGGCACATCTAGCTGCAGGAACCCAATTTTTATGGAGATTAATAGTAAAGAAGATGCAGATTTCCAGGACTGGACTAACAAATGTTTCTAGTGAAAGGCAACTGGTGTTTTCTATTAAACAAGGTCTAAATGGGCCATTGACATGCAGCACAGTTGAACTCAGGAATGTGTCTTTGTAAAGTTAAACTAAATTAAATTCTTTCTTATTTTTGCTTGGGGATAGAGTGCAGAGGGATTTGAAGTCTTGCCAGTTTTTGGGGATATCTGCACCCCTGATAGGGTGAAGACACCTCCCAAATTTTGCCAGTTTCTCCTTTGTATTCACTTCCTGTCTAGCCAAACAGGAAGTGAGGGTAAAACCCTACCAATGTCTTTCCTTGGGGACACACAGGTCAATCTAAATAGTTTCCCCATTAGGTAAATTGTACTCTAGCATTTTGCTGTGTACACCCCAAATTATTAGGTATCTTATACTTTGGGGTTTATTTACTAAAGGCAAATCCACTTTGCACTACAAGTGCACTTGGAAGTGCAGTTAAGATCCGAGGGGGACATGCAAGGAAAATAAAAAAAAAAACAGCATCTTTGCTTCTACATGATTTGATGATAAAATCACCAGTGCTTCCCCTGAGATTTACAGCGAGTACACTTGTATTGCAGAGTGGATTTGCCTTTAATAAACCCCAAAATACCTAATAATTTGGGGTGTACACAACAAAGTGCTAGAGTGCAATTTGCCTAATGGGGACACTAGTTAGATTGACCTGTGTGTCCCCAAGGAAAGACATTGGTATGGTTTTGCCCTCACTTCCTGTTTGGCTATGTGACAGGAAGTGAAGCCAATTTTCAGAAAAGGGACACAAAGCCCAACCTAAAAAAGACAAGCAGGGGTTCTAACACTTACTTGGTTTTCCTCAAATGCCACAATTAGAATAGGATTGTCTTGAGCTAGATTTTAACTCAGTGCTCTAAATCAGCGGTTCTCAACCCCGTCCTCAAGTACCCCCAACAGGCCATGTTTGCAGGTTTTCCTTCCTCTTGCACAGGTGCTTTAAATCAGAATCAATGGCTTGGAATTATGGACAGCTATTTAGCTAAGATAAATTCCCAAAACATGTCCTGTCGGGGGTACTTGAGGACTGAGGCTGAGAACCACTGCAGTAAAATGAAAAATTGAATACTTACCTCTTTGTAATTTTCCTTTCCTGGTGCCTATCCTAGCAAAACAAATTATTAACAAAACACATAAAACATAAAAATTTGCTCCAAGTTTTATTAGTCAACAAAACAGGACTTGGAAAAGAGCAAGGAAATCAAAAAACACATGTATGTTAATTTGAGACACTAACAGAATATGGTTTTGAGGGCTGACCATTTTGCAGAGGAAATTATCAGGAGTTAAAAGGACTGCGCCCACAAATGGACAGTCTCTTAAGGATTTAAACATTTAGTCACAACAGCTTGAGGAAGATTTTGAAAAACGATGCAGCACAGACAATTGAATTAAAGTGAAACTAACAACCTACAAACAACAAACATTGACAACATCAAAAATATTTCAGTGAGATACATTGTAGCTGCAAGATTTTAACCCAAAACAAAAAATAGCCTGCCCCTACATACATACTAGGCCGTTAGGGTCTGTTAAGGCTTAAAATGAGAACCCCCACAGGAAAAATACCACCCCAAACTAAAAAAATATTGTGCCCCTCCCACACACTAACAAATCCCTAGCCAAACAAACAGCAAGCCAGCCCATGAAAAGGGGGTGGATGCTTGGGGGCAGGAGGGGCTCGGGCACCCCAAAAGTCAACCACCTTGTTCCCATACTCAGGGGTATTTGAACGAGCGCAAGAGCCGCTTGCGCATGAGCAGTGCTTACATTGATCTTGCGCAGTTCTAAACGTACTTGCAGGCACAGCAGGCTTGCTCTGAAAAAGTTACTTTCTCATTCTATTTTGGGTATATTTGGCTACTTGGGCAGTTGTTACGAAACTTCCTCACATCACCCTATAATATTGGCACCTCCATCTTCTGTTAATTTTGAATTGGAGATGCTGTGCGCCATTCCATAGTGGCGCACTGATTGCACTCTCCCATTCCCGGCGCACCGTTTGGTAACTATAAAAATGTGCGTTGCGCCTCTGCTGATGGCGCATGGCTTTCGTTAATCAGCCCCTTAATCTTCTATCAAAATAACTCCAGGATAAAATTCTGAAGAAGCTCCAGTCAGGAATGTGTTATAAAAAAAAATCTCACTTCCTCTGCATGCTGTTAAAAGTATTTTCTTAGAATGAAAAGAATACGTCACAACTGGAACTTTGTCTAGAGGAGATGATCCAACAACATTTAGTGCTCTGGTAAAGGGGACATTAGTCAGAGAACCGACCAAAGGGTCAGTGATAACACGGAAGGGTCTGTTTTCTCTCTTTCTCTCTCTCTTTTTCTGTCTCATTTTACTGTACAGTTAGCCATTTGGCAGGAGTTGATCTTTACCTTAGATAATAAATTGTAAATAAAGTACTTCATATCATAGGCATGAATATTACATTTTTTGAACCACTGCACCAGCTTATATTTATACCTATTGATCTACATCCTGTATCCTTTTAATTTTGATGCTGAATTCGCTCTCAGTTGGTCAAAGGTGGCCAAACAAGTCAAAAAATAGAAGGAAAAAAGATGGTAATTGCAAATGTCCTAGGTGCTGGTGTAATTTATTATCATTCCCCAGGTGCTGGCTGATTAGTGCCTTATGACTAAATAAAACCCTGTATATTGGGTTTTAAATCCCTTTATCTAGGCCAAATATTACTTGACTGCTTTCATATTAAAAGAAGCTTTATGGAATGATCCAAAGTTTTTTTCTGCTTGATAAATCTCACTACAATAAAATCAGTATCTCTATTTTGTCCCCAATGCATTACGTACTATAATTCAGTGTGCCTGCAGTCTGAGTGTACACATGGTTGAAACAAACCTGCAATAGAACAAAATATGTATTTCAAGCAAATGAAGCTGGTCTTAAGAAATGTAACAAATCGGCATGATTATATTCTTGATTCTGCGTTACCTACCAAAGAATTTGTAATTGTGTTTAGACATTTTGTAATACATGTATGAGGAGGGTGACACCACTTTTTCTGCTAGAGTTAAGAAAGAATATAATGTCACCTTTCTAGGTGATTAAAGTGTCGTTGAGGCCGGGTTCACACTGGTGCGACACGACAGCCGTCCTACTTTGGATCCGACTTTGCCCTGCGACATGAAGCCGGCATGCGTCCGACTTTCAATGAATGGGGATCCGACTTGGTTCCCCGCCAATGCCCGGCACTGTGTTTGGTATGAATCTTGAGGGGGAACTCCGTGCCAAATTTTAAATAAAAAACTGGCATGGGTACCCCCTCCAAGAGCATACCAGGCTCTTGGGTCTGGTATGGACCGTAAGGGGAACCCCCCTACGCCAAAAAAGCGGCGTGGGGGTCCCCCCAAAATCCATACCAGACCCTTATCGGCATAGGGGGTGTTCCCCTTAAGGTCCATACCAGACCCAAGGGCCTGGTATGCTCTTGGAGGGGGAACCCATGCCGGTTTTTTTATTTAAAATTTGGCGCGGAGATCATCTGAGCACAAGTCGCATGCCGAAGTCGGATCATGCCAGACGGCGATCCGACTTTGATCCGACTTCAATGATAGTCGATGGGCTGAAGTAGGATCAAAGTCAGACCAAATTAGTACAGGGAGCATTTCTAAAGTCGGAACGACTTGTGTCGGACCAGTTAGGGCGGCTCCCATAGGGAAACATTGAATTTCACACGTCATGTGAAATGAGCTCCCAATGTCGGAGCGTTTGTCGGACCAGTGTGAACCCAGCCTGAACCTAAATCACTATACACTCACCAGCCGCTTTATTAGGTACACTTGTTCAGTTGCTTGGTAACACAAATTGCTAATCAGCCAATCACATGGCAGCAATTCAATGCATTTAGGCGTGGTGGATGTGGTGAAGACGATTTGCTGAAGTTCAAACCGAGCATCAGAATGGGGAAGAAAGGAGATTTAGCCACTTCAATACCAGACACTTTCCCCCTCTCCCTGTCCAGGCCAATTTTCAGCTTTCAGCGCTGTCACACTTTGAATGACAATTGAGCTGTCATGCTACACTGTACTCAAACAAATTTTTTATCATTTTGTTCCCACAAAAAGAGCTTTCTTTTGGTGGTATTTGATCACTGCTGCACAACAAATAAAGAAAAGACCGAAAATTTTGAAAGAAATACGTTTTTCTTTGTTTCTCTTATAACATTTTGTAAAAAAGTATTCTTCTTCACTAATGGGCACTGATGAGGCTGCACTGAGGGCACTGATAAGGTGGCACTGATGGGCACTGATGAGGTGGCATCAATGAGGTGGCACTGATGGGCACTGATGATGGGCACTAATATGCAGCACTGATGGGCACTGATAGGCGGCACTGATGGGCACTGATAGGTGGCACTGATATGCAGTACTGATGGGCATTGATAGGCGGCACTAATAGGCGGCACTGATGGGCACTGAAAGGCTGCACTGATGGGTACTTATGGGTGGCACTGATGGGCACTGATAGGTGGGCACTTATGAGCATGGATGGGCACTGATAGGTGGCACTGATGGACACAGATGGGCGGCACTGATGCACACTAATAGATGGCACTGATGGGCATCACTGATAAGGAGCCACTGACAGGCATTAGTGATGGGCACTGACTGGCACCATCTGTGGGCACTGATTGGCATTGATTTTGGGCACAGATTGGCATCCCTGGTGGCCATAGGTGGCATACCTGGTGGTCGTCAGTGGTGGCAGTCCCTGGTGGTCCTGGTGGCATCCCTGGTGGTCTGAAGTGGGCATCCTTGGAGGGGCTGTGCTGATAAACAATCAACACAGACCCCCCCTGAGAGGAGAGCTGCCGATCGGCTTTCCTCTACTCGCGTCTGTCAGGCGCGAGTGAGGAAAAGCCGATACATGGCTTTTCCTGTTTACATTGTGATCAACCGTGATTGGACATGGCTGATCACGTGGTAAAGACCCTCATTACCGAGATCGGTGTTGCGGTGTGCCAGATTGACACGCTGCACCACCCACTGCTGCGCGCCAGCTGTTATACTGAAAAACATCATATGATGTCCAGTTAGGATAACCGAACCACCGCCCAGCCATTATTCTGCTATAGACCGGGTGGTCCGAAAAAAAGAAAATATCCGGTGAGTGGCAGTTATGTGGATGAAAATCCCTTGTTGATGTCAGAGGTCAGAGGAGAATGGGCAGACTGGTTCGAGATGATAGAAAAGCAACAGTAACTCAAATAACCACTCGTTACAACCAAGGTATGCAGAATACCAACTCTGAACGCACAACACATCGAACGTTGAAGCTGATGGGCTACAGCAGCAGAAGACCACACCGGGTGCCACTCCTGTCAGCTAAAAACAGGAAACTGAGGCTACAGTTCGTACAGGGATGGAGGGAGGTGGGTTAGAATTTGGCATAAACATGAAAGCATCGATTCATCCTGCCTCGTATAAATGGTTCAGGCTGGTGGTGGTGTAATGGTGTAGAGGATATTTTCTTGGCACACTTTGGGCCCCTTAATACCAATTGAGCATCTTTTAAACACCACGGCCTACCTGAGTATTGTTGCTGACCATGTCCATCCCTTTATGACTTCAGTGTACCATCTTCTGATGGCTATTTCCAGCAGGATAATGCACCATGCCACAAAGCTCAAATCATCTCACCACTGGTTTCTTGAACATGACAATGAGGTCACTGTACTCCAATGGCCTCCACAGTCACCAGATCTCAACCCAATAGAGCACCTTTGGGATGTGGTAGAACAGAAGATTTGCATGATAGATGTGCAGCCGACAAATCTGCAGCAACTGTGTGATGCTATCATGTCAATATGGACCAAAATCTCTGGTGAATGTTTCCAACACCTTGTTGAATCTATGCCAATGAAGAATTAAGGCAAAAGGCGGTCCAACCCAATACTATCAAGGTGTACCTAATAAAGTGTAAATTGTGCATGCTATATTACATTGTGTTCATGCTCACTTTGCCACTAAAGCATTCATTTTCTGTAGAATGCTAAACACCTAGTTGATCCTGCTGTTCACTGTCGCTCCCTCCTTGTCTGTGTCCCCGCTGCAGCCTGAGATTGTGTAGACCAGCTGTGGTTACAGCTACTGAGCTTGCTACAGTTTGTGTTACATTCATAACAGTTGTGATTACTAGTGATCTGTGATTGGTTACCGGTAATCTGGTGGTACAAGGTGCTGTGATTGTCCCAGGTACCATGTGATAACTGTAGGCCAATCACAACATCACTGTATAGGAAGAAAAGCTGTTATGAATGTACCTTTTTATTGAGGTCTGGGTAGTAGCTAAGATGTGGACCTGGGAATGAAGGCTTTATCCTATCCACAGATCTATAAAACCTTCAAGCTCCAGGACCAAGAAAATAACTTTTTAAGATTTGAGAAAACTAAACTTTGTCATATCTTGGAGCCCCTCACCATGTGTATGTAAGATACCTAGGTGAGGCATACACATCTTCCACAATCCTGCCAGCCAATGGATCAAAACTAAAGAAGTACAATCTGGCAGAATATTGTCATCAGTCATCTATAAACTGGTTGAGACATCCATGAAGTAGGTGCTGACCTTGGATGATGCTTGAAAGAAGAAGTGCTTTCTGGAGCAGAGAATGAAAATATTGTCGACAGAAATTTCTCTGATGCCTGCAAGTGTTAAATATTACAGGTGCATCTCAAAAAAGTGGAATATCATCAAAAGGATATATTTTATTTTAGTAATTCAATAAAAAGGTGAAACTCATATATTATTATATAGATTCACAATATATCAGAGTGATATATTTCAAGCATTTCTGCCTTTTATTTTTGATGATTATGGCTTACAGCTAGTGAAAACACAAAATTCAGTATCTTAGAAAACTAGAATATTGTGAAAAAGTTCAATATTGTAGACTCATGGTGTCATACTCTAATCAGCTAATCAACTCAAAACACCTGTAAAGGTTTCCTGAGTCTTTAAATGGTCTCTCAGCCTGGTTCAGTAGGTTACACAATCATGGGGAAGACTGCTGACTTTACAGTTGTCCAGAAGACAGTCATTGACACCCTCCACGAGGAGGGTAAGTAACAAAAGGTCATTGCCAAAGAAGCTGACTTATCACAAAGCACTGTATCCAAGTATATTTATGGAAAGTTGAGTGGAAGGAAAAAGTGTGGTAGAAAAACATGCACAAGCAACAGGGATAACCGCAGCCTTGGGAGGATTGTAAAGCAAAGGCCATTTAAGAATTTGGAGGAGATTCTTAAGGAGTGGACTACAGCTGGTGTCAGTGCTTCAAGTGCAACCACACACAGACGTATCCAGGACATGGGCTACAACTGTCACATTCCTTTTGTCAAGCCACTCCTGAACCAGAGACAACATCAGAAACATCTTACCTGGGCTAAGGAGTAAAAGGACTGGACTGTTGCTCAGTTGTCTGAAGTCCTCTTTTCGGATGAAAGTAAATTTTTTATTTCATTTGAAAATCAAGGTCCCAGAGTCTGGAGGAAGAGTAGAGAGGCACAGAATCAAAGTTGCATGAGGTCCAGTGTGAAGTTTCCACAGTGAGTGATGATTTGGGGAGCCATGTCATCTGCTGGTGTTGGTCCACTATGTTTTATCAAGTCCAAAGTCAGCGCAGCCCTCTACCAGGAAATTCTAGAGCACTTCATGCTTTCCTCTGCTGACTAGCTTTATGGAGATGCTGATTTAATTTTCCAGCGGGACCACACTGTCAAAAGTACCAATACCTGGTTTAATGATCATGGTATCACTGTGCCTGATTGGCCAGCAAACTTGCCTGACCTAAACGCCATAGAGAATCTGTGGGGTATTGTCAAGATGAAGATGAGAGACACCAGACCCAACAATGCAGATGAGCTGAAGGCCGCTATGAAAGCAACCTGGGCTTCCATAACTATAACACCTCGGCAGTCACAGGCTGATCGCCTCTATGCCAGGTCTCATTGATACAATAATTCATGCAAAAGGAGCCTCGACCAAGTATTGAGTGCATACTATACTGTACATGGACATACTTTTCATTCAGTAAGCCAACATTTCTGTAATAATTTTTTTTTGTTATTGGTCTTATGTAATATTCTAATTTGCTGAGATACTGAATTTTGGGTCTTCACTAGCTGAAAGCCATATGTCACGTACACACAACTGGACTTTATGGCATACTTGGTTTGGCGGACCGGAGTCCGCCGGACAATCCGATCGTGTGTAGGCTCCCGCGGACTTTTTTCCCAAAAGTCCGATGGACCTAGAAATGAAACATGTTTCAAATCTTTCCTTCGTAACTTCACCAGACTCAGTTCCTGATGGAAAGCCCGTTCGTCTGTATGCTGGACGGACCAGATGCGACGCAAGGGCAGAGTACTGCATCTCGCGCTCGCTGCAACAGGAAAAACAAATGTTCCTATTGCGGAGAGCGCGGGGCATACTAGGCCCTTAGGTGTGGTATGGATTTTAAGGAGAACCCCCTACGCCGAAAAAAGGGCGTGGGGTCCCCCCAAAATCCATACCAGACCCCCGATCCGAGCACGTAGCCCGGCCGGTCAGGAAAGGGGGTGGGGACGAGCGAGCGCCCCCCCCCCCCTCCCGAACTGTACCAGGCCGCATGCCCTCAACATGTGGGGGTGGGTGCTTTGGAGCAGGGGGGCGCCCTGCGGCCCCCGCCACCTCAAAGCACCTTGTCCCCATGTTGATGAGGACAAGGGCCTCTTTCCCGACTACAACCCTGGCCGTTGGTTGTCGGGGTCTGGGGGCGGGGGGCTTATCGGAATCCCCCTTAAAAGAGGGCCCCCAGATTCCGGCCCCCCACCCTATGTGAATGAATATGGGGTACATGGTACCCCTACCCATTCACCTAGGGAAAAAGTGTCAATAAATAAAACTACACAGGTTTTTAAAGTAATTTATGAGACAGCTCCGGGGGCTTCTCCCGGCTTCGGGGGTCTTCTTCCAACTTCGGGGGTCTTCTTCCAACTTTGGGGGTCTCTCCGGTTCTTCTCCGCTGTCTCCGACCTCTTCTCCACGCTCTCCGGGTCTTCTGCCGGTCTCCTCCACTATCTTCTGCTCTTTTGCCGCCCTTTTGCTAGCGGTGGCCGGACTTCTGCCTTCTTGTCTTCTTGTCTTCTTCCCTCTTCTCTTCATCCGATGTTGACACGACGCTCTCTCTGGCTGGAATGCTCTCTGAGTGCTCCGATGTGACTTATATAGGCGGTGACCCCTCCCCCTTATGCCGTCATAGTCCCTGGGCATGCTGGGACTGTGACGGCATAAGGGGGCGTGGTCACCGGGTGATGTTGACCCCGCCCCCTTATGCCGTCACAGTCCTAGCATGCTCCCGGATTCCGATAAGCCCCCCGCCCGCAGACCCCAACAACCAATGGCCAGGGTTGTCGGAAAGAGGCCCTTGTCCTCATCAACATGGGGACAGGGTGCTTTGGGGTGGCGGGGGCCACAGGGCGCCCCCTGCCCCAAAGCACCCACCCCCCCATGTTGAGGGCATGCGGCCTGGTACGGTTCAGGAGGGGGGGCGCTCGCTCGTCCCCACCCCCTTTCCTGACCGGCCGGGCTGCGTGCTCAGGATCGGGGGTCTGGTATGGACTTTGGGGGGGACCCCACGCTGTTTTTTCGGCGTAGGGGGTCCCCCTTAAAATCCATACCAGGCCGGAACTCTGGCGAAAGTCCGTCGGGAAGAACGTCGGACCTAGTTTTCCAGAAAGTCCAGTCGCGTGTACGCGGCAATAGTCGTCTAAATTAAAAGAAAGAAGCCACGCCTAGCCCTTTCCACCCTTCAACTGCCCCTTACACAGGGTGGGTTATCATTACCAAACTTCCAAGAATATTTTTGGACAGCTATTTTGGTTACAGTAAGGTGGTGGTTCTCTCAACCTTATGACAAACCTGCAGTTACACTGGAGGATGCCATTGTGAGTTTCTATTCCACACTTGGTAGTCCAGTGTTCTGGGGGGGTGAGATTGTATACTGGGATTACTATTTTGATGCGTACTACCATCCCGGTATGGCATAGGGCCAGGGCTCATTATCTCTCCATATTCCCCTATGGGGTAATCCAGCTCTTCGGGATATGAGAACCATTCCGGATCCTCAGATATGGGCGGCCAGAGGAGTCATGGGATTAAAACATATTGTTTCAGGTGGCAAGTTACGTCCTTTTTCTGATCCTAAAGCTACTTTTAATTTACCAAATTGGATGTTATTCTGATATTTACAACTACGTCATGCTTTCTGCCAACAATTCCCTGCTCCTCTCACCTTCGACTCTGATCCCGTGGAACTATCATTCTATATATTTCGGTCTGTCCATAGTATCCACTGCTAAACTAGCTAGAACCCTTACTAAGTAGCAGGAAGATCTTCCTGACCTGACAGAAGAGTGGGAGGATTGCTTATCTTCATATGTGACCACAATGATCTCTGCCAGAGACCGTTTCCTCCAACCTAAATTTTTACACAGGGCTTATTTCACTCTGAAGAGGTTGATGGCTATCTTCCCCTCTAATCCAGTACCCTAGATTATTATTATTATTATACAGGATTTATATAGCGCCAACAGTTTGCGCAGCGCTTAACAAAATGAAGGCAGACATTAGAGGTACATTACAATTTGGTAGAAGAAGAATCAGAGGGCCCTGCTCATCATCGTCTAAAGATGGATAGATTACTGGACAGGCTGACAGATTGGAGTAGGGAGTTCCAAAGGATGGGAGAAACTCAAGAAAAATCCTGGAGGCGAGCATGGGAGGAGGTGACAAGGTAGCTAGAGAGCAGGTGGTCTTGGGAGGACTGAAAAGAGCGGCTTGGTTGGTATTTTGAGACTAGGTTAGTGATGTAAAAAAAAGGTATGAATACCACAGCTTGACAGCCTGAATAAATACAATAAAGTGTAGCTGTAGTGCATACAAAATTTAGTGCAAAATTAATCTAACAATACAAAAAATATATCAAGCATGTAGCCAGTGAAAACTTAAAAAACACATGCAAATAAGAATAAACTTCTAGTTGGAAAGTTCCTTTCACAGGTGCCTTCCACGGGTGCTGCTGTGCTAGTTATAGTGCAAATCAATATTCAACATGTGACCAGTGAAACTCCAAAATTACGTGCACATAAACATATAGAAATTCTCAGTTGTTCCCAAGTTCCTTTCAAAAGTGCTGCTGTGCTAAAAAAACATATGATACTGTAAACAGGTGCAAACAGGATTCACCCCCCCCCCCTTATGGTTGAAGTCACCAGATCCAATAGACCCCCAAGCAGTACTGCATTGCGGGTCAAGTAGGCTTAGTATGGTGAGCGAAGTGATAAAAACGCCAACTCCTGGGTACGATCCTTCCTGGGGTATTTTCAGGCACAAACATATGGAGAAAGAGCCTGCATTGTAAAGTATGTCTTGTTTAATACATTAAAATCAATCTTTACTGAGTTCCAATAATAAAATCAATCTTTACAAGGTTCCAAGTGGAGGGCAAATGGGCGAACATCACTGGTCACATGTTTAATATTGATTTGCACTATTTCTCGCACAGCAGCACCTGTGAAAGGAACTTTCCAACTAGAAGTTTATGCTTATTTGTATGTGTTTTTTAAGTTTTCACTGGCTACATACTTGATATATTTTTTTATTGTTGGATTCATTTTGCACGCACTACAGTTGCGCTTTATTGCATTTATTCAGGACATCAGTGCTGTGGTATTCATACCCTTTTTTTTCCATGTTTTGACCTATGTCATGTACAGCAGTGGCAGGCCTAATCATTAATAAGTACCTTTAGCGTGGGGGATTGATTTTTTACATTTTAGGTTAGTGATGTAGCTGGGGGCAGAGTTATGAATGGCTTTGTAAATTATTGTTAGTACTTTGAATTTTATTCGTTGGGTGAGTGGAAGCCAGTGGAGGGATTGGCAGAGAGGGGTGGAGGACACTGAATGCTTGGTAAGGTTGATGAGTCTTTCAGCAGCATTCATTATGGACTGAAGGGGGATAGTCTATGTAAAGGTAATCCAATGAGGAGGGAGTTGCAGTAGTCAAGGCGAGAGATAACCATGGAGTGAATTAGATGCTTGGTGGTGTCATTGGTTAAAAAGGGGCGTATTCTAGAAATGTTGTGGAGGTTGAGGCGGCATTATTTGGACAGGGATTGGATGTGAGCCTGAAAGGACAGTTCAGAGTCTAGGGCAGTGATGGTGAACCTTGGCACCCCAGATATTTTGGAACTACATTTCATGCTCATGCACTCTGCATTGTAGTTGATTATAATGGGAAATGTAATCTGAAAACATCTGGGGTGCCAAGGTTCGCCATCACTGGTCTAGGGTTACCCCTAGCACCCTGGCATGTGGGGATGGCCTGATAGTTGCGCCATTGATCTTGACAGAGAAGTCAGGGGAAGGGAAAGATGTGATCTGCCTGGGGCATCCCTTCCACATATGGTCTGGTCCTGTCCATCCCTTCGCTCCTTTTGGGTGGTGGCACTCACTGATATTAATCAGGTTGCTAACTTAACCCTCGGATCCCAAACTGCTGTTAAATGTCTTTGCTGCCCAGACTATGAGCCATTATACCAAATTGTTTGTTATGCCACAGTTAATGCACAACGGGAAATATTTCTCCATTGGAAAGCTACTACCCCACCGTTGGTCTCCACCTGGCGCACAGTGTTGAATTCTGTTTTTCCACTATATAAGCCCACTTATATTAATAGAGACTGCCCAAGAAAGTTTCAAAAAATATGGCCAGATTGGATAGATGCTTGGGTCTCCTATAGACGAGATAATGACCCATGAGTTAACTTTTCCTTGTTGGCTGTGCTCTTTATACCCAACTTTCTGGGCTTTGTTGAGTTTCTCCTCCTTCCTCGCCCTCTCTACCTCCTTCGCTTCCTTACCCTCACCCCTTTTCTAACCTTCCTGTCCGTTCCCTTGCCTTCCTTATCCCCTGCCTCCACCTTGCCCTCTTTTCTTATTTTCCTTTCAATCAGCACAGTGTGTTTCATTTAGTTATATATCCAGTCTATAATTTGTTGAGCTGAGTAATCATCATACTTCTTGGCGTGCTTTGTACTATGTTATTAACCTGTACTTTTCATTGTATGAATCTAAAGTCTTTGTGTTATGTACGCTGCTTCACCTTTTCTATTCTGAATAAACTCTTCATGTTAAAAAAAAATAAAATTAAAAGAGAAAAAGGCTTGAAATATATCACTCTGTGTGTAAAGAATCTATATAATATATGAGTTTCACTTTTTGACTTGAATTACTGAAATAAATTAACTTTTTGATCATATTCGATTTTGTAAAGTTGCACCTGTATGTAGCATGCATTCATTAAAAAAATATGTCAGACCTTTCAGACAGACAGTGTGCCAAGCTACTAGACTGTAATTTACTTACACGACACCCACAATTTACTGGCACAGCCAAGTTTTTACTGGCATTTCCACAAGTTACAAAATTACAGTTTTAAGTGCAAACTTCAGCATTTAGGCTACAAACAAGTGCAATATGCAATTAGCAATGTGATTTAAGGTAGATATTAAGGCAAAAACATATTTCTTATTTTATTTTCAATATAGTAAGTAAGTAGCTCAGGGACAGGACTCAGGAGGGCAAGACATTAGAATGGACGGCACACACACATGAAACTGACTCTCACAGTGACACTGACAGCAGTGTGCAGCAGCACAGATGATGATGACACCTCACCGACACGACACGTCCTCTCCTGAGTCACAGTGACAGTCTCTCTCCACGCCAGGTGGTTCCTTCAGTCCACTCCAGTCCAAACAGCACTGACAGTCCCGCAGACACATGATCAGAGGAGGTAAATGTAAAGGAGCACTCAAAATGCAATATTTGAGACATAAACCGCGTTAATAAGGGTGCAGGTGATGGAACAAAGCCAACATGTTTCGGGGGACAAAGGACTCCCCCTTCTTCTGGGCTGCTGTTATAATAAAGATCCTGTTAGGGTCTGTCTGGGACCTGAACGTCATGACCACCCGACCGTCAGGTATGGCTTGAGAGCAGGGCTGGAGTGGGACAAAAATTTGGCGCTGGACTTCATCCAGACTGGCCCACTTTGACATGCCTCTCCCATGCCGGCCAGACAAACCCGCCCCCCCCTCACTAGCCATTAGCCGTTCTACATTATTTCTCTTATAGGCAGTACCAGTGGGGAAGCTAGAGATTATTTCACCCGGGGCAAAGAATCAGTTTGGTGCCCCCCCTAATGGGACAAGATTAGGCAGGAAAGTGAGAAACTCCCAGGCCATAGCTGTTAAGTCAGCTGTCTGTCCCCTCCCCCATGCTCCTCTGTTCCCCCGTACTCCTCCGGTCCCCCCATGCTGCTCCTCTATCCCCCCTATGCTGCTCTGGTCCCCCATGTGCTCTGCTGGTCCCCTGCATGCTCCTCTGCTCCCCCGCATGCTCCTCTGGTCCCCCCATACTGCTTGGGTCCCCCGCATGCTCCTCTGGTCCCCCCATGCTCCTCTGGTCCCCCCATGCTCCTCTGGTCCCCCATGTGCTCCGCATGCTCCTCTATTCCCCCCCATGCTGCTCTGGTCCCCCATGTGCTCCGCTGGTCCCCCATGCTCCTCTGATCCCCCTATATGTTCCTCTGGCCCCCGCGTGCTCCTCTGATCCCCCACATGCTCCTCTCCCCCCTCATGCTGCTCTAGTCCTCAATATGTTCCTCTCTTTTCGTACCCCCCCTCATGCTGCTCTGGTCCCCCATATGCTCATCTCCCCTTCCCTCATGCTGCTCTGGTCCCCCATATGCTCCTCTCTTTCCTACCCCCCTCCTCATGCTGCTCTGGTCCCCATATGCTCACCCCCCCATGCTGCTCTGGTCCCCCATATGCTCCTCTCTTTCCTACCCCCCCTCCTAATGCTGCTCTGGTCCCCCATATGCTCCTCCCCCCATGCTGCTCTGATCCCCTATATGCTCCTCTCACCCCCCTCCCCAGCAGCGCTCACCTCCCTTCCCTGGTTAGTTATGCAGCGCGGCTGAATACAGACATGGTGCTCAGGAGTCGACACTGAGAAGCTCATCATACGATCCGGAAGGAGGGCGACTACACACAGCTGTAACATAACCTTCTTCGGCGCTCGTTCCCCTGCTCTTTCCTTCCCCCACTCTCAATCCTGTCTTCTGCCGCGGGGGGAACAGAGGACTGGAGGGAGGCAGCGGTCTGCTGTCAATGAAACTGGCCCACTGAGCCATCGTCCCACCGGGTAGTTCCAATGGCCAGTACATGCCTGCTTGAGAAGCAGCATTGACACACATGAGGCTCCAGCCACTCTGCTCAGCTCCCTTGCACCATGACATCACACGACATGGTAATGCACCTCCTCCACCAGACCCGACACCCACTGGCACCGTCCAAACACACTGTAGCAGGCAGTCGGATGGTCTAGGGCGACACAGCCATATTTTTTACTTGGAACCTTTTACCGTTACTGGCATTTACTGGCAGGAGAAAAGTGTCCATTGGCTGCCAGCAAAAATACTAAGGGTTCCAGGGCTTTGCTTCCTTCAGCTCCACCAGCCCAAGTTGCCTTAACATGATGATTCCCTTGGCACCTTCACCTGGAACTTATATCATTACTGGCTGCCCAGTGACCGAAGAAGGGTAACTCTGAGTAAATTGATTGAGAGCACAGAAGTGGCATGCTCGAAGAGAACAAAGTATACGCACGTCTTTCTGCGACCACCGCCCTCACATCTTTTATAAGCTATTCCAAACCAGGGTTGCCTCTGCTTTTGCTGGATATCTTGGTTGGCGGGTAATGTAAAGACAATCACAGTGGAAGGTTTGATCGAGACAAAGTAATATTATTTACTATTACTAAATCCTAGAACAACACTGTATATAGGGGTTGATTTACTAAAATTGGAGAGTGCAAAATCTGGTGCCGCTGTGCATGGTAGCCAATCAGCTTATAACTTCAACTTGTTCAATAAAGCTTTGACAATAAACCCTGGAAGCTGATTGGTTTCTCTGAAGAGCTGCACCTGATTTTGCACTCTCCAGTTTTAGTAAATCAACCTTATAGTCTCTTCATATTAGCTGTGTACAAATGTTTTGCAGTAGTCGTCCTATAATATTGCACGGAATTGTCTTTACAAATGAGAATTGACAGCCAGCTTTCCGTTGCGACTTTCTTGATAAATGAATAGTCAGCTGATAACGTTAAAGTTAAATGAATCAGGTATGAGAAGTCTGTAGATAGTCACAGTGCTGCTCGGTATGTAATTAGTTTTCTTTATCATTTTTGAAAGAGAAAAGTAGAGTAAAAAAAATTCAGTTAGAAGTTAAATAGACACTGATTGATTAAAATAAACGGCATTTTATGTGCTTCAAACTGGTAAATGATTCAATTTACTTTTCTTCATTTTTAACTACCGACAGTTTTCAGTTCTTTAAAGAGATCATTGAATCATTCACCTTGTCCGCTGCCATCAAAGAAAAATCACAATTTTATTTTACTACAATAGACATACTTACTACGACCGATTTAAGTAAAACAGGGGTGTGCAGGGCTGTGGGCGAGCCAGTGCTGAGATTTTGGTGATGTAGGTTCTTGGTGCAGGGACTCAGCATGGGAACATACCGTATGAGTATTCAGATTACTTATAATTATTATAATACAGAATTGACTGTATATGGTGCTAACAGTTTACACAGCATTTTACAATATAAAGGGGTACAGTACAGTTACAATACAATTCAATACAAAATGGTTAGGAGGGTCCTACTTGTGAGGGCTTAAAATCTAATAAAGAAGGGCAAGTGGCACATGATTGTAATGCCCTGTACACACGATAGGATTTTCCGACGGAAATGTGTGATAGGACCTTGTTGTCGGAAATTCCGACCGTGTGTAGGCTCCATCACACATTTTCCATAGGAATTTCCGACACACAAAGTTTGAGAGCAGGCTATAAAATTTTCCGACAACAAAATCCGTTGTCGGAAATTCCGATCGTGTGTACACAAATCCGACGCACAAAGTGCCACGCATGCTCAGAATAAATTAAGAGACGAAAGCTATTGGCTACTGCCCCGTTTATAGTCCCGACGTACGTGTTTTACGTCACCACGTTCAGGACGATCGGATTTTCTGACAACTTTGTGTGACCGTGTGTATGCAAGACAAGTTTGAGCCAACATCCGTCGGAAAAAATCCATGGATTTTGTTGTCGGAATGTCCGATCAATGTCCGATCGTGTGTGCGGGGCATTAGAGTCAAGTTGAAAAGGCTTTCCTGAGGAGATGTGTTTTCAGGGTTCGGCTAAAGGTGGAAGATTTAGATGGTTAAGGGGGTTAGGTTTATATCGGGTCAAGCTTACAAAGGCTCATGGATACATTGTTAATTCAAGCCATAACTGTCCATCTTTCTTTTTGGATGGTCTTGGCATGAGCAAGATCTGCCAAGTTTTAATGGTGGTCAGTGACTCCATTTAACAAACTTCGGGTCACCTCCTGTCCCTTTGACAGTGGGACAAGAAATGAGGGGAGCGGTTGTCAAAGGGACACAAGAATCTAGCCATCAATGATAATGGCAGGATAATGCAGGAGGATTGGTAAAACCAGCAAAAAGTCTGCTAAAACCCGAACAGAGCATCATGCATCACTGAAGTCTATGGATGCTGAATCTTTAATTAATTAATTTTTCTGGCTTTTTTCAAGGCCAATTAGCTGGGCATCACAATGGGGGCAAGTATCAATGCAAAAAAAAATGTTCATTGGGGAGAGGGTCTTTTAATGCAGGTTAAAGGGCTATATGTAGCAGATGGTGCAGCGCTAAGAATAATAATGATGAAAGAAATAGTCCATGAAATACAAGCAATCATAAGTGTTGTGACATCATCCTGGAAACTTCGTGGGTAAAAGTGATCCCTCCACCAGCACAAGAAATGGCCTCTCACCTCAGCAACAGGACCCTTTCGTTATAGAGGTTATAGAGGGTCAAATTATTCTTAGCGCTGCACTCTCAGGGATTTGATTTTTGACCCTGGTGTTCAGCCGCTTTCAGATATTTGTATACATATTTGCGCTGATTTGTTCCCCTTTTTTCCAGGTTAAAGGGCTACATTAAAAATACATAAATCCTTTAACCACTTGCCAATCGGCTACGCCGATAAACGTCGGCATAATGATTCGTTCCCGCAAATTGACGTGTGGGTACGTTTGTACCTTTAAGGGCAAGAGCAGCACGCGCCCCCTTCACGGCGGGGAACCCGATGTGTGTGGCCGGCGCCCGATTGCTTGCACGAGAGCAGGAACAGGGATCCCTGTTCTGTCAGGAGAGAAGAGACATATCGTTTGTTCCTACTAAGTAGGAAAAACGATATGTCTCTTCCTCTAGTCAATCCTATCCCCTTACAGTTAGAACACACCCAGGGAACACACATTTAACCCCTTGATCGCCCCCTAGTTTTAACCCCTTCCCTGTCAGTGATATTTAAACAGGAAACTGCATTTTTATAGCACTGATCGCTGTATAAATGTCAGCTCCCAAAAATGTGTCAAAAGTGTCCAATCTGTCTGCCACAATGTCGCAATACTGCTAAAAATCGCAGATCACTGCCATTACTAGTAAAAAAATAAAATAATAAAAATGCCATAAATCTTTCCCATAGTTTGTAGACGCTATAACTTTTGCGCAAACCAATCAATATGCGCTTATTGCGATTTTTTTTTTACCAAAAATACGTAGAAGAATATATATTGGCCTAAATTGCAGAAGAAATTTTTTTTAAAAAAAAACATTTTTGGGGATATTTATTATAGCAAAAAGTAAAAAATACTGTTTTTTTTTTTTTTCAAAATTGTCACTCTTTTTTTGTTTATAGCGCAAAAAATCAAAACCGCAGAGGTGATCAAATACCACCAAAAGAAAGCTCTATTTGTGGGAAAAAAAGAATGTCAATTTTGGGTACAGCATCGCACGACCGCGCAATTGTCAGTTAAAGCGACGCAGTGCCGTATCGCAAAAAAATGGCCTGGTCATTAAGCAGCCAAATCTTACGGTCTGTAAGTGGTTAAATTACATGTTTTGGGGGATGTCTTAAACCTGCACATGAAGTTGCTGCTGAGCAGTGTGATGTAATCCTTTTAGGATTATATTATTTATTCCTTTGACTGAATATGTTCAACATAGGTGCGTGTCTGTCAGCATTAATATTGTTACTTTATGCACATTTGAATACTATTAAAAACTCTTCTGGATTAAAAAAGAGGAGCAATAGCACACAACTGTATAGCAAGGTAAGAGGGAGACCTGGAGTATGTAGTGAGAAAATATGGGTCCCCCTTTGCACATATATAATTATAAAGAATACATAATGAGAAGTTTTTTGAAAGATTAATGGAGCTTTATAAGCTTCACTAAAAATGGCGCCCAGTGCATGATTACAGTAATGTGCAATATACCAGTGTATTTAAAAAAAGAGTCATTAATGTCTTTTGGGCCGTTTCTGTGCATTTCTGTGTGTTTCTATTTTTTTTATATATTATGGCAATGCTTATCACATATAATAATAATAATGATAAAGTTGCAGCAAGCCATCATTTCCAGTATAGTGGGAAAAAATTATTAGAAGATTATTATTGGATTAAAATTATTAGAAGAACTCTGCAAAACCAAAAGTGTGTGGCGCTCAATTTCAAATAAGCTTTTTGGAATTCTAGTAGTTACCATAACCTGAAAACATGAAAGAGACCAAGTTTGTCCCACAGTAAGCATACCTAATCCAGTGGGAATATAAATGAAAATAAACTCCAGGTTCAGAGAGAAAACTAGTATTTTGTTGTACTGACAGTACCCAATTATTAAAAATATAACATTGAACTTGAAATACCTTTAAGAAGGAGTTAGCCATATTGAGATCTGAGGTGGGATTGGCTAATAAGGACCAGGACCAGGAGGGTTGTGGGAGGAAATAAAGAGGAGGCAGGGAAAGAGGGGAAGTAAAGGGCGAGGGAAAAAGCCAGAGCGTCACTCTTCAGGGAGTTAGTACCACTAAAGGTCCTTGGGCATAGGAATGACTATCAGAGGCAGTGGCAGCTGGTGCTCAATAATTTGGGGGGAGCGGCAAACCAACGCCACCCTCCTTGGCAAGAGATGCTGGGGGAGGGGGGCCGTTCCCCCCCGCGGGAGATGGACATGAAGGCGGGGAACACCAGGAACACCCCCCCTACAGGAGACGGACGGACGGGAAGGCGGAAGGCCTTCTTACCTTAGGGGACAGATGACACTCTGATCACCCCTCCTCCTCCCTCCCCTGAACAAGCCCACCCTTTTTTGAAGTCTATTAGAGCCTCAGGCTCCAATCACATGCTTCAAAAGAAAAACCCATTGGAATCCATGCGTCCGGGGCCCCACATGTAGAGTGGGGGCTGGACACATGGACAGGGGGGGTGGTGCCCCTGTGCCCCTAAGGGACGGGCCGCCACTTATCAGAGGTTTGGCTTGGGGCCGGCTCAGAATGGAATGTAAACATCCTTTCAGAGCTGCTGTAGAAATCATGGGGCTCCATAAGGCCTTCCTGACAAGGCCCCCCAACCTCACCTACACCACTTCTCAAGGTGCAGTGAAACAGCGGCACTGATTTTATACGCTTATGCCCCAAAAAAGAAAAAATATTTCATCCTCGGCTTCCACCTCCTGGGCCCCACTGTTGCCATGATGAGGTCCAGGGAAATGTAATTTAAGCCCTGGTGAGCATGTAGGAGTGGGGGCGGTTTAGTAAAATCAATTTGTTCATTTAGGCAGAAATGAACAATAAAGCTGCCCCGGGCCCCCCTGTTTAGCTGATAAGGCCTGGGCCCAGAAAAACAGGACCAATTGTACTGCCTTATCAATGGCCCTGTATCTATTAGTGCGGGTCTCCCTAACGCTTTTCCTCAAAGTTGTTAGGGGTGGCAGTCAGTTCCTCCATTGTGTTTCTATTAAAGAAACACAGGGGTTGATTTACTAAAACTGGAGAGAGTAAAATCTGGCGCAGCTGTGCACGGTAGCCAATCAGTGTCTAACTTCCGCTTGTTCAATTAAGCTTTGACAAAAAAAAAAATGAAAGCTGATTGGTTTCTATGCAGAGCTGCACCAGATTTTGCACTTTCCAGTTTTAGTAAATCAAGCCCACTGTCTCTAAACTAAAATGTTGAAAAAAAAGATTTCCCTATTATAAAACCTGCTGAAACCAATCTTCAAGAACTACAGGTTCCGTAGAATAGTCTACATCTGATGCACTTTCAGATCACTGGCACCCTAACTGTGTTTGCTTCCGCTGGACCCTATGTCACTACCAGACACAGTAGCAATGTAGGGGACAGCAGAAGGAACCACAGGGAGACCAAAAATCCAACAAAATCAGAAGCTGTGGATTTGTCAATCACCATAGCTCTTGAAGAGAGCCAAGATCAGCAGTGAAGACGATGCAGGGCTGGTGCAAGGATTTTTGACACCCTAGGTGAAACCTAATTTTGCTGCCCCCCCTTGGCTCCACCCCTGACTCCACCCCCTTTGCCCCGCTCATGTATACCCCAACTTTTTAATGAAGCGCCCATCAAATGCAGCCTCACCAGCACCCATCAATGCAGCCTACCAGTGCCCATCAATGCAGCCTACCAGTGCCCATCAATGCAGCCTACCAGTGCCCATCAATGCAGCCTACCAGTGCCCATCAGTGAATGTTTGCTTGCTTCCATTCATTCAGGAGTCGGGACACAGTCCTCCGCCGCCACTGTGCCTCTGACACTATGTGCGAACGGAGCGCAAACTGCCTGTTGATACTGAGACTAATGCCCTGTACACACGGTCGGACATTGATCGGACATTCCGACAACAAAATCCATAGATTTTTTCCGACGGATGTTGGCTCAAACTTGTCTTGCATACACACGGTCGCACAAAGTTGTCAGAAAATCCAATCGTTCTGAACGCGGTGACGTAAAACACGTACGCCGGGACTATAAACGGGGCAGTAGCCAATAGCTTTCATCTCTTAATTTATTCTGAGCATGCGCGGCACTTTGTGCGTCGGATTTTGTACACATGATCGGAATTTAAACGAACGGATTTTGCTGTCGGAAAATTTTATATCCTGCTCTCAAACTTTGTGTGTCAGAAATTCTGACGGAAAAAGTCCGATGGAGCCCACACACAATTGGAATTTCCGACAACACAATCCGATCGCACTTTTTCTGTCGGAAAATCCGACCGTGTGTATAGGGCATTAGTTGCTTGCTGCAGAAAGAAGAGAGTAGGAACACCAGTGGCTGGGCGCCCTAGGCAGCAGTGCTCCCTAAGCGGCTGCCTAGTTTGCCTAGTGATAGCACCGACCCTGCATGAATGGGTATAATATCTCATTTTCAACTTTTTTTTAGGTAGCTTTAGTGTCACTTTAAGAACTGGAATCGCTTCCTCCTAGACACCAATCAAATTCAACCCTACCATCTGATTGGTGGGAACAGGGAAATAACTAGCAGTGAATAGGCAAATAAGAACATGTTGATATATCATCCTTGTTGTGATTTCCGGTATGTGAGGATTGCAATGTACTGGGATTTGCTTATTTTGTGTTTTCATTTGTCATTACTGATTATTATAGCAGGATGACTACGTATGAGAAATAGGAAATTGCATGTACAAATTACTACAGTAAATATATTACAATTACAAAAGCTTAACCCAAGTCTCAGGAGGGTATTTCGAGCACCGATGCAGTTCACCAAAGACTGTTCAAATGAAATTCCGTAAAATGAATGGGGGATGTGAATTTTTAACCAAAACACATTTACTACTCTTGAACCATGTGGATAGACATTACACATGTATGGTATGTCTTTATTTTCAAAATCAAGCAACTTGTCAGCTATAACTTGGGTTTTGACTATGGAATCGTTTTTTGTTTTTTTATGCATCCAGTAATAGCTTGCCAATTTCTTATGTCTTTCATGACATAAGCTAATAAAGGGTCTGGAGGATCTTAGTTATGAGGAAAGGTTGCGAGCACTGAACTTATTCTCTCTGGAGAAGAGACGCTTGAGAGGGGATATGATTTCAATTTACAAATACTGTACTGGTGACCCCACAATAGGGATAAAACTTTTTCGCAGAAGAGAGTTTAATAAGACTCGTGGCCACTCATTACAATTAGAAGAAAAGAGGTTTAACCTTAAACTACGTAGAGGGTTCTTTACTGTAAGAGCGGTAAGGATGTGGAATTCCCTTCCACAGGCGGTGGTCTCAGCGGGGAGCATTGATAGCTTCAAGAAACTATTAGATAATCACCTGAATGACCGCAATATACAGGGATATGTAATGTAATACTGTCACATAATCACACACATAGGTTGGACTTGATGGACTTGTGTCTTTTTTCAACCTCACCTACTATGTAACTATGTAACTATGACACAAGCATATTCATTTAGTATTTACTATAATCACACAATGATTACAGAGATATGCACAACCAGGACAGGGACAGGAAGTGATAGGAAATTTCACCAATGGAAACAGAGCCACAGCAAGATAAAATACCTTTTCTTCAGTAGAGTAGAGAAGAGTTAGAATCTCTGTCAGATTGTTATTGCTGTGTTGTACCTTTCCATTGCATTCCCCTGATTTCCTGCACAGGGAAAAATTTGTAAAACATGCCCAAAGACAGCAGCCAACAACCATAGCTTAGTAAAGTACACTAAAAATGTTTATCATTGGCAGAGCCAAACACAGTTTCTATCTCTTAGACCCTTTGAAAGTACCCTTGTGCTCACAGCTGGCAGTCTTTTCTTTACCATTATTTCGTTTGGCTGAGTGGTAGACAGTCTAATCTGATCCATACTTTACTCATTTGATTTCGCCCTAAACTCTGTATTGCTATTGTTCCTCCCTGCTGCCAAAAGCGGTCACCGGTACCTCTGGCAATAGTGTAATGTCACAATAGTAATGAGATATGGATATGTATGTTCTGTCAAGCTAACCAGTGGGTTGCTAGAGGTATTGCCACTGATACATTCTGGAGGAGAGCATAAATATTTGGGGTGGACCTTGTGAGCTCTCTCTTCCCTCAGACTGCAGTCTGGGGAGGGTTTGCTGTATGCAGCTGTGTGGATAGGGACCAAGGGGGGATTTGCATGTGCTTGGTGCAAATGCCTGGAAGTAGAAGAAATCTAGGTACTTGTCCAGTGTGGTCCTGCTTCTGATAGCCCTGGGGTCAGGGAGCCTCACAGAAGAAATGAATTTGGAAAGAGGAGAAATGATGCCTGGGATGGAGTACCAGAGGTGACCCTGCCACTGGAGATCCTCAGGACAAGGAACTTAAAAAGAGTCTGGGAAACCATCATGAGGATCACTGGGACTGCTGCTGTTAGAGATATTACTGCTTCTGGATAAGGTTGTTTTTTTCAGCTTAAAGGCCCTTTCGATTATATTGAGGTCTGTGAGCCTGCAGATTAGTTAGGGTGTACTGAATCCCTAACCCTCTAGCCCATGTGTTACTGTGAGGAGTAAAATCTATAAAAAGTCCTTAAAGTGACTGGTCAGCTTTGGAAAATGCTTGCCCACCTGGTCTCTGGGGTACCCCACATGCCAATGAGGGTCAGAGAGGTGCAAAATGTACGATCTTAAAGTGGTTGTAAACCCTTACAACACATTTTTTGCTACAGGTAAGCCTATAATAAGGCTTACCTGTAGCTAACCTGGATATCTCCTAAATCTGAACGGTTTAGGAGATATCCCCTGTATTTGCATGTGCACACTGAAGCAAACTGAAGCAACGGCATATACGTGCCATTGCTTCAGTTAGACTGTGCCGTTACTGGCGCAGTCATCGCGGCTCGTGGAGCCCGCGGTACCCGGAAGTAACTCCGGAAGCGATGTCGCAGGCCGGAGCGGTGAACGAGGACCGCTGTGGGGGCTTCGATCTGAGGTAAGTAATACATAATGAGCTAGTATGCTATGCTCATTATGACTTTGTCTTGCAGGTTTTTCTTTTTTGGGGGGGTTTACAACCACTTTAAAGAACATTTTTTACTATCAGAATGCTCCTGCTGCAGACACTCCCAACATGACCATCTCCATATGGAACTAAATATTATCCACTACACCTTTGCAATTACAGAGATTATTTTAACAATCTTAAAGTGCCAAAAAAGTTCTTCCTGTAGAAAGTAAATACTTACCTTCCCTGTCACCCACACTGACCAACGGCACTCATTTAAAGAAGACTTCCCTGATGAAATTTGTTCGTAAACTGACACTTCCAGGAGTGTCGATCGCCTGGTTTCCTGTTACACTCAATGATTTCTCTCTCCAATCACATCTACATCACTTCTGAACATAGTAGTGACATGGTGGTCAGTGGGAGGAGGTTTCACTTAGAACTTCAGGAGACCATGTTTTTTTTTTTTTTGCCATGCATTACCATTTACCACTCTTAGTAATGCACAGTATTTTGTGCGTTGCGTTCACACAAGTTTAGTTTTTCATAAACTGCCTATATAAAATGAATAGTCTCCTTTAACGTATTGCACATGTGTTACTGTGTGTGAGAAGTAAAGCACTGCAATGGACGGGAGTGCTGTGAAGTCATCCTTAAAACCTAGTGTTCGTGTTTGACTGGAGTACCTTTCCCGCAGTTCGAATAACTGGCCTTATAATCTATGAAATCAGACTAAATGTTCCCCCATTATATTAGATCTACAGATTCCGTTTTTTTGCGGCTGCGAGTATAACAAAGAATTATAACTTGGAATTGAATCTATCGCAGGCATTTATGTGTGCCTACATACTAATTATCCATTTGTGCTCATGCATGGAAATTCTAGTAGTATATATTTATTAGACTCAGCTAGAGTAGCTACAGTCCCTGTAATATAAACCCCTGCCTGTCAGTTTCTTTTTATGTCCTGTATGAGGCCCCAGTAGGGTGGAGGCATCACAGGAGTTAAATCCAACCATCTTTTCATGTTCAGAATTGTGTATTTCCCTAGCAAGAACAAAGGATCAAGGCAAGAGGCTTCTTCCTATGATAGCGCGGAGCATTCTCTATTCACAGATAGACCCCAGGAAAGAATGCAAATATATAATAAGTTTTAGGTTGCTGTGGAAACAGTCAAATCTCAAATAAAAGTAACAAATGGCTGGTAAAGCAAGCATGTGTGTGTGTGTGTGCGTAATACGGTCAGGTCCTAAGCTAAAATGTTCCAGTTAGGTTATTTACCATCATTTTTTGCACATTTTTCGTTGGCTTTCATATTATTTCTTTTTACAGGCTTGTTTAAATAACTTTAGTTAAAAAGAAGGGATATCAGTAAAGGACGTAGTGCATTGATTACCCAAAAATCCAGCATATTTGTGTCTTAAATTTTAGGTAACGAGTACCTGTGGGGATGTTTAAGGATGGCAAAGTGGCTTATTTTCTGGGTAACAAGCAGTGCTTGAATGCATTTTTAACTTATTTGAAACTAGCAAGGAAGCTAAAGCCCAAATCTAGGTAAAAATGAAAAAAATGGTACCCTAGCAACCTGTAAAACAAAAAAACAACTCTGTCTGCAGTACTCACCTCCTCTCTGGCACTGTCCTTTGTAGTAATTCTTTTCAGCCACTAGATGTCCTCAGTCTGGGTTGAAGGAGGCGGAATCAAGAAGACTGAGGACACGCGGTGAGTGCAGGGCATCATGGATCTGCCCACTGTGGAATGTCCTCATGGCATCCTCAACTCACAGTGACCCACAATAAATTCTTAGGGGCCCCTGCAGTGGCTGGCAAGGTCCAATGAGTTGGATGTCACTGACTAGTGAGGGTGCAGGCTGAGGAAAGGTCCATCGAGACCCAAAGTATACTGCACAAATAGGAAGAGATAGCCCGGCCCCCGCACAACTCACAGGGCCCGAGTGATTAGAAGGTAAAAGCAGCCTCAGCTTGATTCATCCAGTCCAGGACTCCAACATGTTTCGCCCTGCCCCCAGGGCTTAATCACGTAAACTCACAGTGTAATAATGCAGAGAGCTGTGCTAGCATGATGCATCATTGATGACTTCCAACTGCCAGAAAATATCCAAAGAGAAAATGAACCTTGCAGGTCCTGTGACCAACCTGGAAATATCGGAAAAAGATAACTATATAAAAGAAAGCATAAAATACAGCTAGGAGAACCTCCATGTGTGGTGGTAGGGGGGTACTGAGGGCCAGGAGGAGGCTCAGAGTGTAGGATATAAAGGCTAATATATACCCATGTTTTGGATTGGTTTGTGCACCTTAGGCTGGCCATACATGGTCAAATTTCGAAAGAATTTTCTTTTGAAAATCCAAAGTTTTGTGCATTTTGTGATCCGATAGTGCCACCATTGATTTTGAAATTCCACCAACCAAGCCTTCAATTTCACTTCCTGTTGCTACACAAAAGACCTTTCGTGGCTGGGAATCTTCTTTTTTTTCCTTGAATTCTCTTTTCTTGCACATATGCATTTTTTTTTCGATTACATTTCCCCCACGATTCTCCCATCATTGATTAGAAAATAGTTTGTTTTTCAAAAAATTTCCAACATGCCCGATTACTCAAATTCGATGGACACACGAAAATTGGCTCTTGCTGCAGCCCATTAAAGGTGAGAAATTTGAACGAAGAGTCTTATGCCGCGTACACACGATCGGACTTTACGGCATACTTGGACCGGCATACCGGATTTCGTCGGAAAATTCGATCGTGTGTGGGCTCCAGCGGACTTTGTTTTCTCAAAAGTTTGACGGACTTAGATTTGAAACATGTTTCAAATCTGTCCGACGAACTCAAGTCCGGTGGAAAAGTCCGCTTGTCTGTATGCTAGTCCGACGGACAAAAAACGACGCTAGGGCAGCTATTGGCTACTGGCTATGAACTTCCTTGTTTTAGTCCGGTCATACGTCATCACGTACTAATCCATCGGACTTTGGTTGATTGTGTGTAGGCAAGTCTGTTCATTCGGAAAGTCCGTCGTAAAGTCCGTCGAAAAGTACGTCGGGCAAAGTCTGCCGTAAAGTCCGCTCGTGTGTACGCATTAGATAAGATTTTCGAAAAATTCTTTCAAAATTCGATCCATGTATGGTCTGCCTTACGGAAATATTCCCTTCACTTCCTGTCAAAGAGAAGCAACAAGAAGTTATAGGAAATTACCTAAAGCAAGGGGAATTGTTTACACAAGCATTAGCTTTTCACAGAATTTTTGACAGGCAGTGAGAAGGTGTCGTGTCACCCCCTCACTGTCTGTTTTAACCCCTAAAAGCATGCACCATTGTGCCGCAACCACTTGAATGGGTCACTTGCAGGACATTCACTTGTATGAGTAGCGTTCAGCGGGTGGTACTTCCAAATGGACACAACAGCAGGGATGTTATTGCCACACCATGGCCACTGCAGGTGTATACCCCTGTACAGCTGCATTTGCAGCTTACTGGTGGCTCAACTGTGTTTTTACTGCCCCCAACTGCAAGTGTCTCCACAGCTGTTGTTACTGTAATCAGCACAGGATAGTAACAATTTCACATGGACATTCACTTAAATGGGTCATGTTCGACAGGCGGCATTGCTCATTGAACACAAAAGTGGGTATTGTTTATGCTATCAACAATGCAGAACATCTACTACTGCATATGAATGCCCCTGTATGCCTGCCTTAGGGGAGTGGTTAGGGGGTTAGACAGCTATCCCCAAGACAGGTGCCCTGATTGGAAGAATTACCCTTACCTTTGGATCTGGGTACAACTCTCAAGCCTCGTACACACGATCGGAGTTTCCAACAGGAAATGTGTGATGACAGGCTGTTGGCGGAAAATCCGACTGTGTGTACGCTCCATCGGACAATTGTTGTCGGATTTTCTGCGGACGAATGTTGCATAGCAGGTTTTAAATTTTTTTTTTTTTTTTTTTTAATTTGGGAAAGTTACCACAACACCATTATCTTGTAGTTTTTAAGATCAAAGATACAAATATGTTGGTGTCCCTTGTCAATTTTACATTGTATTTTTTTAAATGGAACTGCCTACTCCCAAACTGTCATTTGAAGTAAAACACAATTTTTTTTTATTGTGCATTAAAAAAAGAAAACAAATAAAATTAGACATGCTATCTGCCAATAGAACTTAACCAAAAAGTGCATTCTATGCATCCAAAAATATAGAAAATATACCAAATCAAATCATTATTCAACCAAAAAAATAATGTCAAAGCAATAACTCCAAGGCCAATAATAAATAACACATTATCTCCTCCGATTCCGCAACATGGCTGGTTGTCGAACGGCCGCTCAGAAACTAACTGAAAAGCGCAAAATGAAAACTGTGAAATTAAAAGCATGAATCAACACTCACCAAACTTCTACTAACACAAAATTATCAGAAGTAGCTGAAAAACAACGTCGTACATCACTACATTCGTAATTGTTGGCCAACAATTGTGTGGCCGTGTGTATGCAAGACAAGTTTGGGCCAACAATCCGATCGTATGTATGAGGCTTTCGTTTTTGGGATTTGTCAGTAACAATGGTCATCAGGACAAACAGAGGGGTGCATCTACCCAGTGGGGACACAGATAGCAGTAAAAATGTATCAAAGGATCTAACTCTTCCTTAATCCTTAAGCCTGCAAGACTTCACCCTATATAAATCTGCCCTTCTAAAATACAATTCCTGCCTCCATGCTGTCAAACAAGCCTACTTTGTTTCTCTTATTAATACTTTGTCATCCAGTCCCCGTCGGCTCTTCTCAACCTTTAACTCTCTGCTTCGTCCCCCACCCCCTCTACCCACTAACTCACTCACTGCCCAAGAGATTGCCAATCACTTTAAAGACAAGATTGATGAAATTCGTGAGGACACCTCCACTGTGTGTACATCTTCCCCACCCAACAGACCTGGCCTAACAGCACATTCAACACTCTCCTCTTTTGAATTGGCTACTACTGAAGGGGTTACAAAACTTTTCTCAGATGTCCACCTAACCAATTGTCCCTTGGATCCTGTTCACTCACAACTACTAAGGTCACCCTCTTATTCTGTCCTATGCTTCCTCACTCACATCTTTAATCTCTTCCTCTCTAGTGGCACCTTCCCCTCCCCTCTAAGACATGCGCAGATCACTCCCATACTTAAAAAGCCCTCACTGAACCCCACCAATCTAAACCAATCTAAACAACATCTCATTGCTCCCATTCACCTCTAAACTTCTAGAACGCTTAGTCTACAACCGTCTTAGCTCCTACCTCAGTGAAAATAACCTTCTTGACCCCTTACAGTCTGGCTTTCACTCGCAGCACTCCACGGAAACTGCCTTACTAAAACTCACGATTTACTAACTGCTAAAACCAACAGCCAATACTCCATACTCCTACTACTTGACCTCTCTGTGGCCTTTGATACTGTTGACCACCCGCTCATTCTCAATAAACTACATTCCCTTGGCCTCCGAGATTCTGCTCTATCCTGGTTCTCTTCCTATCTATCACAGCTCTCCTTCAGTGTCACCTACAACTCTGTCTCCTCCTCCACATTGTTCCTCTCTCTGGAGGTCCCCCAAGGCTCTGTTCTTGGACCACTTTTCTTCTCTTCACCTCCTCCCTTGGTCACTTGATAACCGCCCATGGCTTCCAATACCACTTATACGCCAATGACACCCAAATCTATCTGTCTACTCCTCACCTCACTCCTTCAGTCTCCTCTCGCATTACTAACTTACTAACTGACATATCAGCATGGATGTCGCACCACTTCCTTAAACGAAATCTCTCTAAAACTGAGCTATTAATATTCCCCCCTGCACATGCCCCCCTCTATGACTTTTCCAACAAAATCAACAATGCAACCATCAGGCCCTCCCCTCACGCCAGGGTACTAGGTGTAATTCTAGACTCCGACTTTTCATTTCAGCCCCTAGTCCAATCGTTGTCAAAAGTTTTTAGAATTCACCTCCGTAACATCTCTAAAATTCGCCCCTTTTTAACAAATGAAACCACCAAGCTCCTCATTCACTCCCTTGTTATCTCTCGCCGTGAGTATTGCAACTCCCTTCTCATTGGCCTGCCTCTCCATAGGCTATCCCCTCTTCAGTCTATCATGAATGCTGCTGCCAGACTTATCCACCTTACCGACCGCTCAGTGTCTACCAACCCTCTACTCCAATCCCTACACTGGCTCCCAATCACCCAGCGAATTAAATTCAAAATACTAACCACAACATACAAAGCCATTCACAACTCTGCCCCGAGCTACATCACTAATCTTGTCTCCAAATATCACCCAAATCGTCCCCTCCGCTCTTCTCAAGACCTCCTACTCTGAAGCTCTCTCGTCTCTTCCTCCAATGCTCGTCTCCAGGATTTCTCCAGAGCCTCTCCCATCCTCTGGAACTCGCTACCTCCACTGGTCCGGCTAACCCCTACTCTTGCTACCTTCAGGTGATCCCTGAAAACTCTGTCTCCAACGAATCTCCTACCACTTCCATCAGCTCATTCCCCACAGTTACAACCTTTTGTACCACTTGCCCCACCCTATTAGATTGTAAGCTCTTCTGAGCAGGGCCCTCTCAATCCTCTTGTATTTTATTGTATTGTAACCGTATTGTCTCCTTTTATATAGTAAAGCGCTGCGTAAACTTTTGGCACTATATAAATCCTGTATAATAATAATAATAATAATTCCATCCAAAACTGGAATGCAAATGTTTTATCTTCAGATACATTGTAATAATTAATGCCAGATGAGACTTGTGCTCTCTTGGCCTCCTGGCTTTAGTTGTATTTATTTTCAGCCATTTTTATTATGTTTCTCAGAAGAAAATGTTAAATCTTAGCAAAATAGAACCTGACATTTCACATTTTATACTTGCTTTAACTCTGTGTGATCTTTTCTAAGTGTTATATCTCCTAGTTATCATCTTAAATGGCAGGCAAACGGTGATGCAGAAATGAACAGAAATGAAATGAACACTTAATATGAAACCTATAAAATATGACATACCAAAATGTCTAGGAGCCCTCGATGGCAACTTTTATCCAAGAAGCTGAAAGAATATCAGTAACGTGGGTTCAGTGCCTGGGTTACTAGTTACATTAAAGACATCACAGACAGAATAAAAAATGAGAGGTATTTACTGCTTTTGCTTTGGCATGTAAACGCTATGTGCAGGGCCACCATTAGAAATGATGAGGCCTTGTACTGTCTACCTGACACCATGGGGTTGATTTACTAAAGGCCAATAGACTGTGCACCTTGGAAAGTGCAATTGCACGCTGCAAGTGCAGTTGCTCCAGAGCTTAGTAAATGAGGTAAAGCTTCACTTTGCAAACAATACCCAATCGCGTGCAAGGAAAATAAAAAAAACAGCATTTTTGCTTGCACATGATTGGTTGATGAAAGTCAGCAGAGCTTCTGCTTATTTACTAAACTCTGGAGCAACTGCTCTTGCCGTGTGCAACTGCACTTTCCAAAGTGCACAGTCTTTTTGCCTTTAGTAAATCAACCCCCATGTCTTCACCTCTCTCCCAGTTTCCTCATGTTTCCATTTCCCCCTTAGCTGCCTCCAGTTAGCACTGTGTTTGTGCCTGCCTTGCCCCGTTATCGCCCACTTTGCCATCTGTTTGTCACCTTGTCCTCCTCCTGGGCTCCATCCTGACCGATCATGGAAATCCTTGAGCTGTGCAGAAGCTATTTCATACATTCACCCCAGGGCTGCCATAAGAAACCATGGGGCGCTGTACAGCCTCCTTGCTTGACCCAAAGGGGCCTGGTATGGTGGGAAATTGCCTGTACCCCTGTTGATGGCCCTGTCCATATGCACCGGTTCCTAACATCTCTCATCTGCTGCAATAGCCAGTTAATTTTTAAAGTGCTGACAGCACACCTCAAAAACAGATATTTACTATTTTTTACAATGCAGTGCGCTGCATGGCACAGATAGCCCATATTTATTTGTTTCTAAAGTGCTGAAAACCGAGTTTGTTGAGGTGTGCTGTTGAGAAATCAACAGTGGCAGCCCCCGTTTTTTAGGTAATTTTACATTGCTCACTCTATAGCTCTTTTCTGACGGCAAAGGACAATAAATCACAAATGATAAATGTACTTGTACCGCGACATTGTCTCAATCAATTTTCACAGTACAGGCAGTACTTTGGTGGTCTGAGAAATGAATTGGTATAAATTGAATCTTCCTTGAAAAACAGTCCATTTTCTTTTGTAATGTATTGTTTCCGAATGAGTCAGGATTTCTTGGGAAACATTCCTAAGCATTTTCTTTTTGTTAAATTATGTTTTTGCTATTGAAAAAGGTATATTGCTATTACAATATTATTCAGCTGCTTAGAAACAAAATGCAAAATTGAAGAAATCCCTGAGATATGTTTATTTTATTTTAGCCTGTAAATTATCTTAAGTTAAAATAATAATAGTTATTATATTGTTTGTTTTTTTGTATTATTTACAAAGATTATAAAAAGATATACAGCAAGCAACATGAAAGTTTCACTCACATGGACATTCATAGGCATCTTCTATGGCATTTGCTGCATTCAAATCTTCAGCTAGTAGAAATAGCCCTTTCCACTTGAGTTTGGCAGCACTCCACAAATCAGTAGGCTCCCCCGAGAAGTAGGGATCACCCAAACTGAGAAATCCAAGGGTAGTTGAGCAAAAATGAGCACCAAACAATTGTCATTGGGGTTCAAAGTTTTTTTTATTTTTTTTATTTCTACAAGTGGCAAAAAAGAAAACAAAACTCATTTCTGGGGGCAAAAATACCCCTTTATTGGGGCTACAAAAAACACAAAGAGATCAGAGCTATTAGTCTGTCTCAGCATGTGGTGTGTTGGATCTCTGCAGCTAGATCTCTGTTGCTGCACAGACGTCCCACTCTGCAGCTGCTGGCAGGGAACAGGCTTTTTTTTACGCAGGCTGTATCTACTTTTTAAAGAAAATGAACTCTAATGCCCCGTGCACACAGTCAGACATTGATCGGACATTCCGACAACAAAATCCATGGATTTTTTCCGACGGATGTTGGCTCAAACTTGTCTTGCAAACACACGGTCACACAAAGTTGTCGGAAAATCCGATTGTTCTGAACGTGGTGACATAAAACACGTACGTCGGGTCTATAAACTGGGCAGTAGCCAATAGCTTTCGTCTCTTAATTTATTCTGAGCATGCGTGGCACTTTGTGCATCGGATTTGTGTACACACGATCAGAATTTCCGACAACGGATTTTGTTGTTGAAAAATTTTATAGCCTGCTCTCAAACTTTGTGTGTCATAAATTCCGATGGAAAATGTGTGATGGAGCCCACACATGGTCGGACAACAAGGTCCTATCACACATTTTCCGTCGGAAAATCCGACCGTGTGTACAGGTCATAAGAGATTGAACACCTTTTCTTTTGATGCACTTTGAATGTATTTTGGTGATTTAAAATCAAAGTTCACCCCTTTGATTTGGTGAGAACTAAGTTGTCGTGGATCATTACCACTGAACGCCTTTCAGCGATATTACTCGATAAGCAGCCCGTCATAGATAGAGTCTGGGATCCTTGGATAAAATATCTGTCCGAAGGCTTATGAGGCATCCGTATAGTTATGCCTGGAATGACAGGGGTGCACATCCCCCTTTTATCTTTCCCTCCCTTCTTCTCTCCCCTTTCTTCCTTCTTTTTTGCAGGCTTTTCTTTTCTTCCCCTGCATCCTGTTTGAGGGACCAGTAAGCTAAATGGTATATTGATGTACGTGAAATATGGTGGGGATTCTACCAGACTCAAATTAAAACAAGGATTCATGGTTTAGCCTCCTCTCCCCCAATCATGTAACATCACATGCCGATATGGACATTGGCCACATGGTCACATGGTTATGGATCCCTCCTCTTCAGCCTCATGAAGTCTAAAGGAATGACAGGGATCCAAGAATGTGCTAACCCTTTCTTTTTTTTTTTCTTTGTTACGGGTTCTTTCTCGTAGTTCATTATCTTGTAGTATATAGAGATAAGAAATACGAGTACATTTGTTGGAATATATCATTTTGCCCATATCTCCAGTACCTTAAGACATCACTTTGTATATAGAAATACCTATCTCATGTAAATAATCTTTTGCCTTGGAATTTGATATGTACAATTTTCAATAAAAAATTTTGGAAAAGAAAATCAAAGTTCAGTTGGGCTTTTAGTACTTCCCGTATTACTAACTAGCACAAATATGCAAATAAGCAGTTCTGATTTCTCATTGGCTTTTCTGCATGTATGTTGCAGGTAGGGTACTTAGAAAGTACTGGAGCCAGAAGATCAACAAGACTGCTAGGCAGCTAGCTTTTTCAGAAGAAAGAATCTAACGCTAACTACCTTCCCCTTGCCCGTCTAATACATGATCTAAATTAATGATAAGACAACCAGGAGTTGCATAGAGGCTGAGCCTAGGGTTGGGATACCCATTCTAAGAGCGATCACACACACAGTTCTTGATGTTGTAAATTGACTTGTATATTGTATTTAGGTAAACAGTAATGCCATGAGACAGTTTCTGTAGTCTTTGGCATTCAAACACATGAACAATTAAATTTGTCTCACCAGGCTTGGGTTGGGCCTTCCACTGAAGGGGTGGCAGTAGTCAGAAAACTGGGGTGGCACTCTGTTCCTGTTGGGAGAGTCCCACCCCACTAATCCAGTATTCACAAGCGTTGACCTTGTACTGACCCTACTCCACAGGAACTATACACTCTCTGTAACAGGCAGAGTCTCTGCCATTGACATACCACATGCTCCAGGCAAGCCCTGAATGGTGAGGGCTTGCTACTTTATAAGATCCCACATCAAGATGGCTGCCAGAGGTCACCAGAAGTTGAAGCGTCTGATTGGACAGCTGTTAGCTCTGTGACACCTACAGAGTCCCTCAGAAAGCAGTTCCCTCTCAAGACTCCACTCCATCTGTAGAGTGGCACAGTGCCACCTACTGGATGGAAGAAACCTATACCTGCCTACATCCACATAAACCTGTCAAGAGCTTCCATTTTTGTCTGCTTACCATCAAGTTTTGCTGCTGTGAGCCAATGCCGGGGGAAAGTTGGGGGGAGTAGACTGTTTTTTCAGGGAGGGCACTCACTAGCTGTTTAGGAAGAGTCCTCCTACCTCAAATGGACCTTGACTACTGCTCAACTATGAATTTAGTGATCTGCAACATATTCACATTTCTTGTACCCTCTTTCCCTCTGTTCATCTGCCAAGAGGTAAGAGCAGGGCTGTGACACCAATGAGGCTAATGGAGGTGGCCTCAGGCAGCATTCACTGATGAATAGTTGTGGGGGGGGGGGACTTAGTTCAGAATGTTCCCATAAAATACTCCATCCTCAGTGCAGCTCCATAACACTGAGCCTGATAAAACCACAGTCTCTGCATTACTAAGCTCCCTGCCCAGCCACTGCCTGTCCTGGCCATAAAGGCAAGCAGAGCAACTGAGCATTTTCTGTGACAAGAATCCTGTAAACAGTGTAGCATCAGCGCCAGTGAGTACAGTGCCTGTAGGCATACACACAGGCAGCATACTGGGGGGTAAAAATGTCTGCCTTGGGCAGCTACCTTCCCCAACACAGCCCTGGCAGAGAAGGTGTGGGGTGCAACCTGCTATATGGAACTATACACAAGGCTGAGATCTCTCCCTCTGCTCCACGTGCTAGCACTGGGTGTCTTAGTAACTAGTACCGAGCACCAGCACTGTAATAGAAAGGGAATTAAAATGTAGATCTAGTGCTACCCCTGTAGAGTCCACTGGTTATAGCTGGTCCTTCCCAAATAGTACAGAGGCTGCCCACCACCACAAGCACCAGTCCATTCACACCAGCTCCATTAACTAAGTCTAGAGGATGTCTTTTTAAGATTTATTGCTTGAAGAACTTTAAGCGGGAGAGGGGTCAGAGCGTTGGATACTCAAAAACAATTGGCAAATATCTATTAGAGGACAATCTTCTCCTTAGGTAACTGTGAATATTGGACAGCCTAAGGCCTCACAGCTGAAGACCACGAGACAATTATCTTTGGTATCTTGTTACCTTTCACAACAGCACAAGTATTAGTAGCTGATCCGATTTCCAGAAGACTATACAATCGCAGGGCTCAATTTAGGATCTTTACTCACAAGTCTCCAGGACAGCTGCCAGCTTCCAGCTTCCTCTGGACATGGCCCAGTGAGTGAGACAGTCCTTCTACAGACCGGATCCCTTGTTGTGAGTTCCTGCATCCAATGTCTAAGAGGATCCTTCCAGGCCCTCAGCCCTGACAATGCTGATGCCTACAGAGTCACTACAAAGTCCATTGACTGCCTAAGGGCAGCAGCCCCTCAAGCTTTGGAATCCTCCTGGGGAGAAGAAACCCAGCTCTCCGGTGCTTCAGACTAGTTTACCTATCAGATTATCACCTCTCCAGCCCCCTTCTGGGCACTCCTCTCCAGGGACCCACTGAAGCATGATAAATATTCATGTTGGTTCTTTTGAAACTTCCTTTCTAAACTTCCAGGTTCAGAGGGAAACAATCAAACTCCCATCATTTGAAGCCCAGAACAGACCAGGACAAACAATCACTGCTCCCTTGATTACAGAAGAAGCTAAAAGATGAATTTACCTAGAATTATATGCTAAAAGGGCGCTACATACTGTAGACAAATAAAAGAACAATGGAAGTCAAGAAGCATTTTACTTAATAGAACACAGTATACATGTGTTCAACAACTGATAATTAAGGGATTAGGGTGACATAAAGAGGGTAAATACCTTATACAGCCCACTTCCTCTTTCTTGTCAGGTCATTAGCCTAGGCTTATGGCATCATGCACAGCTCTCTCTCTCACTCTTGTGAGAGTTTGCCAGGAAGGGAGGGAGGATGAGTCATAAGAGGGCCAATGAGAGCTGCAGGACCGCAGAGCTGGAGGTGTGCCTCTGTGTGTGTGTAAATCCAGGAAGTGAACAGGCAGCAGCTTCAGTTGCCCACAGTTAAAATGGATGCAGCCAGACTTAGTGGAGGGAGATTTCTGTAGCATATTTGGCAAGTACAGAATCACAGTATATATAAAATAATATGTAAAGTGGTTGGAGGGAAGCTTCAGAATGGCAAAGATGTTTTTATTATACATTATGTGAGCAGACTGCAGTTCCTCTTTAAAGCAAACCTGTGGCTCTGCCATGCGTTGGTTTGAAACTTAACTCCAGGCAGATATAAAAGACATAAAGTATGCAACTCTGTATTCAATAAAGAATATGTTACCCCAATTTAATATTCCTAATATGTGTCTATTGTACCATGTACTTGTGTTAAAAAAGTATCCTGTTCTCTTTGTTGTATCCTGTTCTCTTGTGCCTCATTGATTCCTATAGTGCTGTATTTAGACAAAAACTATACACTATACAAAACTATACACTGTGCCATCTAAATGTGGTATTTTAAATGCCTGTGTATGTGAGCCCAAAAGGTCATCATTATGCTGCTTCTCCTTCACTGTCCTATCACAGGCTGGAGGCAGGTCCATGCCATCCTTGGCTCAGAGGAAGTGGGCTGAATGATGCTCTCTGTATTTCAACTTTGAACACATAGTACTTCTAGTGGTGGAAAAAAGTACTGCTCTACACAGCTCCAAAACAACAGTAAAGCCTCGTACACACGATCGGATTGTTGGCCAAAAAAAACATGGACTTTTGTCTGAAGGGTGTTGGCCCAAACTTGTCTTGCATACAAATGGTAAGGAATTGTTGGCCAACAATTATGAACGTAGTGACGTACTACGTTGTTTTTCAGCTCTTTAGCGCCACCCTTTGGGCTCCTTCTGCTAATTTCATGTTAGTAGAAGTTTGGTGAGTGTTAATTCGCGCTTTTCATTTCGCACTTTTCATTTCATGCTTTTCAGTTCGTTTCTGAACGGCCGTTCGTTAACCAGACATGTTGCAGAATCGGAGGAGATAATGTGTTATTTATTATTGGCCTTGGAGTTATTGCTTTAACATTATTTTTTGGTTGAATAATGATTTGATTTGGTATATTTCTATATTTTTGGATGCATAGAATGCACTTTTTGGTTAAGTTCTATTGGCAGATAGCATGTCTAATTTTATTTGTTTTCTTTTTAATGCACAATAAAAAAATTGTGTAGAATAATACTTGGCTGTGTGTTTTACTTCAAATGACAGTTTGGGAGTAGGCAGTTACATTTAAAAAAATACAATGTAAAATTAACAAGGGACACCAACATAGTTGTATCTTTGGTCTTAAAAACTACAGGATAATGTGTTGTGGTAACTTGTCCAAATAAAATAAAAAAATTAAAAAAGCATAATAATATTATTCTTGATATCACTAGAAAAAAAAAGCCTTTAAAAATTTGTTTGCAATAACTCCATCAGTATCACCAGCAAAGCAGCTTCATTATTATCCCATTAAAGAAGAAGAGAATTGTGCGCTGCATTTCGACATTTCATAATTTGCCATGTCAGGAATGTTAATTCTCCATTACGAACGTTAGTTTACAAGACCGACCGCTTCAGGCTCATCCTTGCTGAGCATGCGTGTTTGTACTTTGGACTTTTGTCCGACGGACTTGTGTACACACGCTCGGAAAATCCGACAACACACATTTGTCCGCGGAAAATTTTAAAACCTGCCATCCAACATTTGTCCGTGGAAAATCCGACAACAGTTGTCCAATGGAGCGTACACACGGTCGGATTTTCCATCAACAGCCGGTCATCACACATTTCCCGTCGGAAAATCCGATCGTGTGTACAAGGCTTAAGTATTGAAGCACAAGGTTCTTTTATTTTATCTTTTTTTATAGGAGTTCTGCTTTAGGATAATAGGGGAATCTGATTTTCCCGCAAATATCTTTTCTAAAGCACAAAGTTATTGTCACAATTGTATAAGAACTTACTGAAATGAAAATACTTAATTTGGGCAAAAAAAGAGCCCTGCCATCCAGCTTGCAGAGCAGCTGGAGACCCCTGCAGTTCAGGCGTTGCTCATCCTTACCAGACTGACAACTGGGGGATGTTTGAAAGTCAACTTAGGCCACGAAATTGCTCACAACTGAGCTGATTGGAAGGCAACCTTTGCTTGTCCATCAACTGATCTACAGGGGGTTACAAAACACAGCTTAGGCATATGCGTTGGGACTAGATGGGGATGTCGTACAAATTCAGGGTTTTGCCGGAGGACCCCTTTAATTAACGTGAAATCCTCTGTTTGTGTTTTTTTTCTTTAATTTGTAATAAGTTATTTTCTGTTGACTTATCTTCTCCCCTTTTCAGAATATTTGGGTTTAAATACTGTATTTAGAGTTTCAGTGACTGTGTGGGTGGACAGCATGTATGCCACTTATTATAGGTTAGAAGTAACTATGATTGAGTGGTACATGTGGATGAAAGCATTTACGAGCCAGCTGGGTTTTCCAAATTATTACTGTCTAAGTTTTGATGTTCCAGGCAGGCCTTTCCAAACACAGTTTTTACAATGTTTTGTTGTTACAAAGAGCGAAAGTAAAGCACTGTTTGGAGCAAATATAAAACCATAAAAAATATGTGACACTTGAAGAAAGGAAGTAAGGATGGAAGGACGTTTTTTGATTTATGGGTGATGGAGATGCACATGAAATTGATAATTTATTCAATACTAATAACTATACCAACAGGCGTGGAGGCACTTGCTGGAGTGCTGGAGCTTTGTGCGTTTGGGCCTAGTTTATGGTAAAAACAGGCAGTTGAGTCATGTTTTTACTGCCACCCCAAGCCCCCTCCCAAACTGCAAAGACATGTATACACATGCAAAAGGTATGCTACTTGTCATGCTGGGTGGGCATTACCGCCTGCTAAACGCAAACCCATTCAGTGAACGGGATCATGCGAAAATCAATCCTCTGCAATACAGGTGCTTGCAGTGCTGTGGTATTTGGCCTTTAGGGGTTAAAATAGGTGGTGAGAAGGTGACATCACTCTTCAGAGGTATATACAAGCCCTTAGAATTGCCCAGGTATTTGGGCATAGATGGAGGACTACAGACTGCTGTATGGACCTCTGTGTGTTTTTATGTAGGGCTCATGCACATACACATATTTGCAGGTAAATGGGCGTACAACATAAAATACCTCAGCATTTGTGGCACCCGGGAGCCATGCTGCGTAATTCTGCCCATGGGAATGAATTACAAAATACGCTGTACACAAGAATATGCATGTAAACACTGATACTTGCAGGCGCACATGCATGGGTGTATTTTCCTGAACACAAGTATTTTGCATCTCGGTGTTGCTGATCTTAAAGCGAAGTTCCGGCGAAAAAAATGTTTTTATTTTTTTTGGATACTAGCATTATTGAAATTTCAAAATGACTATACAATTATCAGGATCGCTTGTTAAAAAATATAAATTTCTTACTATTATCTTTTATGCCTTTGTTTGTGGCCATTTCCATCCTGAATGTGGGCATGTGAAGCCCAATCGAGATCGCTGCCTGGAATAGCTTGGGAGAGGTGCATGCTGGGTAACCTCTTAATCTGATCTCGCGCATGCGCCATTCAACGGCGGACGTAGTACTGTACTGCCCACATAGGCGAGGGAGGAAGTCTCGAGGAGCTCCGCGGACCAGGAAGTGGCAGATTACGAGGACTACATAACAACAGGGTGTTTAGGGTGAGTATAAAACATTTTTTTCCTCCAAATGTTTGTTTATAGGTTAAAAGGAGTCTTTTAAAGGAAACATATTTTTAAACCTGCTGTCTATATGCACTTTCCAGCTTTAGCAGCTCATCATTTCTCTACATGATGTGCTGTTAATAATATGGTGGACTATGCCTGTGCAATGTGTATCAGCACAACTCTACCAGCAGCGCATGAGATAAGATGACAATGTGGGATCATAGTTGTTACCCTTTAAAAAAACAGATGTCCAAACAATATCCTTAATGGCAGGATCCATTTTTTTAATGGAAGTTGCATATTTGAAAAGATCAAAAGCAACTTTTAATACAATTTATCACTTTCCTAAATCTCTACAAAAGGACAGATCTGACCTGGCAGTTCGAACTATGTTCAAAAACAGGTGCATGCAGGATGCTGCTCTGTGGGGGGGCATCTCTATATTAAATAAATTGTTTATCAATCCTACTGCTAGATTATCCTACCACTAGCTTATCCTACCAGGTGGCATGGAAAAGGTATCTGGCCATAGCCCCTGAGGTGGAGAACTGGCGTAAATGGCGTTCACAATTCCATAAAGTTATCCTTAATGTTGCCTTGATGGGCGTGGCCAAGATGGCGACGGAGTAGGACGGTTAGTCAGGAAGCTCTGCAGCCATAGCGGGGATTTTGTCCTTTTATCCCATCCTCTGAATTGCCTTAACTATCTGAAGCGACTCCTAATCTCCCCCTGCAGATGCGGACACGGAACCGGCGGCGCCAGGAGCAACATAGCCTGAGAAACACTCACATCAATCCCGGAGGCGCGGCTGCACACGTGGAGGCGGTGCACAGCATGGCGACCCAGACGGAGGGGCCTGAGACGGCTTCTACGGAACAGAGTAATTTCGCTGCCTTAATGCAGGCTATCACGGGCTGTCAGTCCTCCCTCTCTACTCTCACCACTAAAATTGACACCGTGCAACTAGAGATTGGTCTTATCCGGCAGGATTTTGAGAAGGTGAGGCAGCGGGTCACTGAGGTGGAGCGCCGCGTGGGAGACACAGAAGACACAGTGAGGGATCACTCGGCCTCCCTTCACACCCTGCAAGTGAGAGTGAAGCATTTGGAGGCCAAAGCCGAAGACTCTGAGAACCGTAATAGACGAAACAATTTACGGATAATCGGCCTGCCTGAGGGATCTGAGGGCTCCGATACCTCTGCCTACACGGAGCGGCTACTTCGCTCACTTTTCCCCCAAGCAGCGTTTTCGCCACACTTTGCCGTTGAGAGGGCTCACAGGATGCCGCCGACCCGGGGCCCCCCGGGAACCCCACCCCGAACTTTCATATTCCGGCTATTGAACTTCAGGGACCGGGACCTGATACTCCGCGAGGCACGCAAGATGGCGGACATTCGACACGAAGCGACCCGCCTGATGTTTTTCCCTGACTTCTCGGCAGACACTCAGAGGCAGCGCAAGTCGTTTGATGCAGTGAAGCAGGCCCTGAGAGCTAAAGCAATACGGTACAGTATGCTGTTCCCTGCCCGACTCCGTGTGCAAGATGGAGAGACTGTCCGCTTCTTTACCTCACCTAATGAGGCCTCACATTGGCTGAACACTCTCCCCCGCAATTAGGGGGGTAGATGACCTGCTGATGTTGCTTATTCTCTGCCAATACTCTGCCTCTGGCTTCTGCGGCTTGTCCGCCACATGGACAGTGTCACGATCTGCCTTATGTTAACCCCTTTGCTTCTCCACACAGTCGGACTTCGGGACTTGCTTTTGGTGGGGATTGGGCTTGGCGGGATATCGGGCGGACCTAGCTCGGAGACTCTCCACTGCTTAACCCTTGCTGTTATTGGAGCTGGTGCGCCGCCCGTCTCCTATCCTGAAAGCATCTTGACTGCCCTGACCTTCACCATCTGGCTGACTTTATTGAGTCAAGAGGAGCCGACATAACAACAAGAACTATCCTAACACGTCTGACGTCTGATGGTGACATTCATGGGGGGTTTTAGTGTTTTTTTTTTTTTTTGATTCTCTGCAAGCTCAGGCTGCCACTTCGCCTGCTGGCCGTTTTTCTACTTTTGCCTACGTGACACTGTCACCTCTGCTCCCTCCTGCTTTATACTCTAGGAATGGGGGCCTTCCTTTTTTGTTGAGGGGGAGGGGGGAGTTATTTTAAGAATGTGCCCCCGGTGATAACTGGGAGAAAATAAAGGAATTCCGTCATATCCCGTTGATGGCGGCATCTTCTACTGACTTAGACCTTTGTAACTTGAGAGGGCGCTAACTGTTTCCGGCCCTCTGGTTCATGTCCCCATTTGATCGTTGATCATGTTTGGTTTTTGGGATCAGGCACGCTCTGGTTTGGGGGGGTGTGCGGGGAGGGGGGGGGGGTTTCGGTTAAAGTTTAAAAAGAGGTGTTATTTAAGTTACACACAGGTATATGGGGTATGCTGGTTTCATGGTGTGTATGACTGGTTGGTCACATATACAAAGCCAATTGTAGAGTCATGGACAACGAGATTAACTTCCCTGCCTAGGGATCTGAGTGCACTCCTCCTGCAGGTTGTCGTATATTGCCCCAAATTATTATGGCCCCAGTAACAATCATATCTTGGAACGTCCGAGGGTTAAACTCCCGGGTTAAGCGTTCTTTAGTCTTTAACTTCCTTAAACTCCACCGGCCAGATATCTGCATATTACAGGAGACTCACCTTACTGGGGGTCGAGTCCTTAGTTTAAAGAAACCGTGGGTGGGACACTATTATCATGCCACCTATTCCTCGTATGCCAGAGGGGTCAGTATACTAATTCATAAGAACCTAACCTTTACACTGCTGGACCTGCACTTGGATCCCGAGGGCAGATATGTAGCAATGCATGCAGTTATCGCAAATATGCCTATGGTGATAGTGGGACTTTATATACCTCCGCCAGCATCGCTGTTACTCTTAAATAAAATTGCTAGATTTATAGCAGGATGCTCCACTGACAATGTAGTCCTAGCGGGCGATTTTAATATGCCTCCCTGCCCTGCTGTAGATAGGCTGGCTCCGGTTGGGTCTGTGGAATCCCCGCTTTCTAAATGGGCATCCACGTTCGACCTAACGGATTTTTGGCGATGGAAGAATCCCCTCTTGAGATCCTACACCTGCCAATCAGCCTCCTATAGAGCCATGTCCCGCATTGACTTCATCTTTGCCACTAGATCTCTTCTTACTAAGGTACAGGAGATCTCCCATTTGCCTAGAGGTATATCTGACCACTCCCCCATTCTACTAAAACTAAACGTGGGTCCTGCTCCCGCCGACTGCCTTTTGGCGATTGTCCAGGTATTGGGTCTCTGATGACCGTATAACTCCGGGGGCAGAGTTGGCTGTGCGGGAGTACTGGGCAGCTAATCCACCTGCTACCACGCCTGCTTCTACATGGGAAAATTTTAAATTTCATGCTAGGGATCACTATCAGAAAGCCATAGGCTCCACCCGGCGCCAGACTGGCGAGGCACTGCTCCAGGCTGAACGCAGGGCTGGTCGATTGGAGGCCCAGTATACTGCCAATAAGGATGAAACCTGTAGAGTTGACTTACAGTGTGCAATGAGGGAGGTGACACTTCTGCGGGTGACAGCCACGAGGAAGATAATGCTGCACCAGTCGCAGCGGATCTTCGAGCAGCGTGAGCGGACCGGGCGTCTCCTGGCATGGTTGTCTCGGGAGCGGGCGGCGACGACTTCTGTGGCTAATATTAAGGAGGCCTCGGGTCGGCTGCTGTCTGATCCTAGAGACATAAACAGGTGCTTTGCCTCATTTTATGAGGACCTTTATTCTTCCAGAGTACAATATTCTGCTGATGAATTACAGACATACATAGAAGCCATTGAGCTGCCCTGCCTGTCGGTAGCAGCTAGGCAGAGACTTGACGCTCCGCTCTCCCTCAAGGAGATCCAAACGGCTATTGGCTCCCTCCAGTCGGGAAAGACCCCGGGTGATGATGGATTTCCTGTGGAATTTTATAAGGAACATGTTGACACCCTTGCCATTAGACTGCTGGAAGTCCTAAATGCCTCCTTCGACTCTGACTCCTTGCCCCCTTCCATGTCTAGAGCTGTTATCATTGTGATTCCCAAGCCTGGAAAGGACCCTGATCTTTGCTCCTCATATAGGCCTATATCGCTCCTTAATGTGGATGCAAAGATCCTTGCAAAGGTTTTGGCTACCAGGCTCAACACAGTTATCTTATCCTTAATCCATGGTGATCAGACTGGGTTTATGCCAGGCAAGGGAACAGATATCAATTTGCGTAGACTGTTTACGGTGATTGCGAGCTCGACTGGTGGGGGGGGACTGGCGTGGTGGCCTCCTTGGATGCGGAGAAGGCCTTTGACTCGGTGGAGTGGGAATATTTATGGCATATTCTACCTAGATTTGGAGTGGGACCTAAATTTGTAAAATGGGTACGCCTTCTGTACTTAAGTCCGACGGCTAGAGTTCGCACGAACGGTGTCTTGTCTACATCGTTCCCACTCCACCGAGGCACCAGGCAGGGCTGTCCACTTTCTCCGGCTCTCTTCGCCCTTGCGATTGAACCACTGGCGGTGATTCTCAGGGCGGTGAGAGGCATATCGTTTCCTCCCCTGACTGAAAAAGTTTCGTTATACGCAGACGATATGCTCTTATACCTTCAAGATGACCAGCAATCATTAGGGGCGGCTCTGTCCATTATTAACCAATTTGGGGCGTTCTCAGGAGTTCGGGTCAATTGGGATAAGTCGCTCCTGTTCTCCCTGTCGGGAGTCCCTAGGCCGATAGGCTCAACCACCCCCCTGAAAAGGGTAGCGCGGTTCAAGTATCTGGGTATTCAGGTACAATTAGATCAACAGAAGTATTTAGAGGATAATGTCTATCCCATCTTACAGCGCTTTATCCAACGATGCTCAGTGTGGAAAACACTTCCACTGACCCCAGTAGGGAGAATAAACCTAATTAAGATGTCCTTCTTACCAAAATTCCTGTATGCCTTCCGGCACACCCCAGTTCCCATCCCTAACTCTTTCTTTGTCAAATTGGACCAGGCTATCACGTCTTTTGTCTGGGGGGGGCAGCTCCCAGAATAGCTAAACACACTTTACAGCTGTCGCTTACGGAAGGTGGCCTCTCCCTACCAAATTTCAAGAAGTATTACTGGGCGGCGGTATTAGTGTCTGTGCGCTGGTGGTTTACTCAGGACAGAGCCAACCCAGCGGTTAACTTAGAGGCGGCGATTCTTGGTTCATACTCAGAACTTAGCAATCTAGTGTACAGGGGACCAAGATACAGCCCTCGAGTTACTACGCAGATGAAGACGACGGTGAGGGTTTGGAGTCAAGTGTCAGGCTACCTTAATAATCGGAATGCTGTCTCACCATATACACCATTATGGGGTAATCCCAAACTGCCACATTTCCAATCTATCCCAGACCCGCAGGTATGGGCCAGATACGAGATCCGGACAATACGCCATATTTTTAAAGACGATCGCCTTATGTCGTTCACAGAATTAAAAAGTAAATATCATCTTCCCTCGTGGATGTTCTTTAGATCTGTACAGCTCAGTCACGCGGCCAGGGCTCAGTTCCCCAATGGGATAGTTATTGCCACACACTCAGTTGAGTCCTTACTTACAGTAACGGATATTGACCGTATACTGTCTTCTATATATATCAGGCTTACCTGTAAAGACACCTCTAAATTGACCCCACTGTTCACTAAATGGCAGCTAGATATTCCTGAACTGACTGAAGAGGACTGGTCTGAAGGCTTGCAGTAGTGCATTCCACTCATGATCTCAGCAAGGGACAGATTTGTCCAGATGAAATTCCTACACAGAGCGTACTATACCCCGCACAGGTTATCCAACATTTACCCAGGAGTAGAAGATGTTTGTCCCAAATGCAGGCAGTCGGTGGGAACTTTCTTCCATGTCGTATGGTCATGCCCGGTCCTTCAGACTTATTGGCGGGCGGTGGTGTCAGATATAAATGGAGTAGCAGGGTTACACCTGGATGTAGACCCGCTTGTGTTTCTACTAGGCATTACAGACAACCTGGCAACTACTAAACACACAAAGCTATTCGTGTTTTATGCAGCCTATTATGCCAGGAAAGAAATCCTGCTCAGATGGAAACTGCCTGACCCCCTACTACAAAAGCATGGCGGGCGCAGGTGAACGCGATACTACCAATGTATAAACTCACATACATGGGTAGGAACTGTCCTCATAAGTTTGAGAAGATATGGGCGGCTTGGGTGGAGGCTAAACATCTGACGGTTTAATTCTACCCCGAAACAATTGAGGGGTAACAGCTATGCAGTGCTAATAGATGGTCGAGGATACTGGAGTCAGTGGGTGGATATTGGCCCCACCTCTTCTCACTCCCTTGGTTTCTTGGTGGGAGCCTCTCCCCCCCCCCCATATAGGGAAAAAAAAGACTTCTTATATAAGCTGAAACTGAAGGGTGAGATTGTGCTTTAACATGTATGGTTCATTCTTGCATGGATTATGCTGATTCCCTTGAGGATTGTTTCTTCAGTCTGTCCATGGTGTTAGAAGTTTACATACCAAATGATATAAGCCTTTATAAACTTACCAGTATAATTTGTAGACCCTGTTTTGCTGTACTTCTGTCTAAAATGTATGACTTGCATTTTCAAGTGTAATGTATAATACATTTAATAAACATTACCTGTGTTAATGTTGCCTTGATTGAAGCAGGCTATAAAGTTCACTCGAGATGGAATCTAGTGCCGGAGAGTCTGTCAAAAATGTACCCGGCGTCTCAGCCTCCTGCTTCAGGGGTTATGGATATTTAGGCACAATGATGCATGTGTAGTGGATGTGCCCGAAGGTTCGGCACTTTTGGATGAGGGTCCATTCATTTATTTTCCCATACCGTCACCATGGTTAATATCACTAAGGATGCAAGTATCGCCCTACTAAATAAGCCCATTGAAAATGTCCCATGACACACCCAAACCTTAATTTACTTTTTGTTCCTAGCGGCCATAATCGCTATTGCGACAGCATGGAAAAGCCCTGTTATAGACATATCATTAATGAAACGTAAACTCACGTAGATCATGTTGAATAAAAAAAAATCATGAGTGTCCTACGAGATAAACAATCCATCTTCAACAAAATATGGTCCCCCTGGATTGCTTATTTACAGGTCCTGGATGTACAGAACTGACTTTATGTATGATCGACAGAGTATCCCTGGACGGATTCACCCTTTTTTCCTTTCTACTCTTCTTACCACTTCTTTCGTTAGCCTGATTCTTGCCAGCCTTGGCATCACGTTCTAACAGCCTTCTTTTCTCTTTTCTTACCTAAGTTACTTATGCTTAAATTTGGGAGAATTAAGTCCCTCATATGGGGCCGTTATGCTCTTTGGCAATGGGTAGTACTTTAGAAATTATAGGCTAAGGGACAAAGACTTTATCACCTATTTACAGCGATTACATTCTAATGTGGTCTTGACCTCAAGGTCCTTAGGTTTTTTTCATATTTTGATTAACTGGGCGGTCGTCTGGATGGATACCTCCCAGTGTTCACAATGTTAATGATGCTCCATATTCAGTTTATAGCCAGGCGCTTGTTCTTCATTTTAACATGTGTTTATGTGTTCATGTGCTTACTTGAGGCCTTATGGAAGACCTAACCTGACTGTCAATGTTTTATTTTGTCCCCCTACCATTTATGTGGCATTTTTGTTACATGTACAGAGCATGCAAGGATTATTCGCCACTCTGCCAAGTGATCTTTTACTCTTTGCTCTTCTGAAAACTATTAATAAAAACGATTGAAACAGAAAAGCAACTTTTAAAATTACATTATCATGTTAAAGCTTATAGATTGTAGGGATTTAGTTGAGATTTACTTTTGATGTCTGCATTTTAATTTGAATAACTACAAAGAAGGCTGGGTGCTGAATCCCAACATAAGCAAGTAAATTGTAACTGCACAAGGTGCGAAGCCAGGTGCATAGGTGACTTTGGGCAGCCTTGAAAGTGGCCACTAGGGTATGGAACAGATAAATGGCAATAAGAACCCTAAATAGGCACTCCAGTGTGAAAAGCATGTATAGAGAATGTAATAGCTGAACTCAAAGCTTATGCACATAGTCTTGGGCTAAAGGAAGTTCCACATAAAACAATAATGTCCAAGAAAGATGCCAAGTTTATTGAAGTTATCAAATAAATCATACATGGTCAAGCAAATGTAAATACAGTGAACGCTTCAGGGGTAAAGCCGCAAGCACAAAGTTGACCAACCCTAAGTGTAAAACTAAATAACTTAATATAAAACAAATTTTATATTTTGTAGCACTGCACTTTTTCACAAAATCTTAAATGGTGCCAAGCAGTAATCCCAGGCAGTGATAGAAAGTTAGCAGGCTGAGAGCACATGTAGTGTGCCGATCTCTATTCAGACATCCAACAAGTGCAGGGGGGATAATGTAGATGGCTGCTAGACATGTCGGGAAAGCTCCATGGGGCTCTAACCAGGAAGTGATATCACCAGAACCCTGAAGTCCTCAGCCGCTCACCTGGAGTAGACTGAAGTGACACCAAGGAACAGTACACTAAGCCGGTTACCAGGATGACATGTTTCCTGGCATCCCAACTGACTTAGATGGGACTGCCTGCACAGGGCTGCATGGAACACCTGTGCATTTTGGTGCAGGCAAACATAGCCCCCACATTGGTGTACACTTAAATACGCCCACATGAATAAGGCCTTAATCTGCAGCTTTTAGTAAAATAAATCCTTGCTACTAAGGCATTTGCTGTTATGCAATGACAATGCTCTATCCCTGTCTACTAATTGTTCTCCTGCATTATCACCTTGTTGAATGCTCTCCTAATAGAGATTGTTGTATAGTTAGTACGTGTGCAGGAGTGTTAACCCTTTCAATACTTTTTACATAGTTATAAAGTCTGGTTGAAAATAAGACACAAATGCATCTAGTTCAACCAATAAAAGGAAAAATAAATTATACAATCCTATATACATAATCCTATACCTATATTTGATCCAGAGAAAGGAAAAAACTGTTATCCTATGAAAACCTAATACAACCTCTTTAACAAGAATGTTAGTATCCAGTTATATTATGTACATTAGGGAAAGAATCCATACCTTTTTTAAAGCAATCTACTGAACTGGACAGAACCAGTTCTTGAGGGAGTCCGTTGCACATTTTCACAGCTCTTACTGTGAAGAAGTCTTTCCGTATTTGGAGATTAAATCTCTTTTCCTCCAGATGTAAAGAGTGCCCCCTTGTCCTCTGTGATGACCTTACAGTGAATAACTCAACACCAAGTTCATTATATAGACCACTTATATACTTATACATGTTGATCATATCCCCCCCTCAATCTCCTCTTCTCAAGAGAGAATAAATTCAGTTCCTCTAATCTTTCCTCATAGCTGAGCTCCTCCATGCCTCTTATCAGTTTGGTTGCCCTTCTCTGCACTTTCTCCAGTTCCCCGATATCCTTTTTGTGAACTGGTCCCCATGACTGAACTGCATATTCCAGATGAGGTCTTACTAATTATTTGTACAGGGGTAAAATTATATCTCTCTCTCTGGCATCTATACATTTCTTAATACAAGAAAGGATTTTGATCACTTTGGAAACCCAGCTTGGCATTTCATGCCATTATTAAGCTTATGATCTACCAGAACACCCAGATCCTTCTCCACCATTTACTCTCCCAGTTGTACTCTTCCTAGCATGGTTTGTATACCCTCATGGCACTCTGGAGTTTCCCCAGAGTTTCCATAGGAAATGGGATGGCAATATTCAAGCCTCAACCCTGGAAACTATAGTAAAGGTCCATCCTAGTTTAACCAGAACTCAAGTCTACCTTCCTGCTCACTTTGCCTTTAGACTATGTCCCACTCTTTCTTTAGACACAAGTACATGCTTGAGTGTAATTCCCCATGTTGTGCCCTATGCCCTGGGCTAGATAAATCTAGTTTTTGGCTCGGCTGTACCCAGCTGGCCAGCAATTTATTTTCTAGGTATGGTCAGGTCTCCCTAAGCCTGGTGTTTGATTGCTCCTGCCGGTTTCTGTGAGAAGCGTCCATAAATAGAGTAGGACATTGTTAATAGGACCTTTGCCTGGTGCTCAAGGTGTGCATGTGACTTCAGGTTTAGATGTCAGAGGTTGCTACAAGGACTGTGACTGTTCTTACAGAGTCTCAGACTAGCCGGCTGTCCCTCCAGCAATACCTAAGGCTGCTAATGAAGGTCTTTTCTTGAGAATCTGTCCTCTAATGCCTGCATGTGTTTTGAAGTATCCAGTACCTTCATCTCTCTACCTGCCTCTTTCAAATACTACAATAAATCTTAAAACCACCCCTAGACTGAGCCTTTGTTTGTCGGTGTACTCTGGAATTGGTCTCTGGGCCTGGCCTCTGAAGAGGTAAGGGAGACCTGGTCTATTTCCAGCAGCCCTTCCAGGGGTTATTGCTATAAAAACACACAGAACACCTGGAGTGCTGCAAGTCTTGGGGCCAAGAAATGTACCTCTGATGAGAGGTAGCCAAATGAATGGATCAGACTCAGTGCAGCCAGCACAGCATGGGAAAAATGCAACAGTCAAAGAAAAAAACACAGTGCAGCGCTCTGTAAGAATGATCAAATAATTTCCAAAGTGGTGCTGTATGCATAAACGATGCTTGCTACCGTTAAGATGAACAGTGCTGTTTATTCCATAACGTTAATAAGAAATAAAAATTGACAGTCAAAGTTTAAAATTGATATTGGTGAACTTTACCAGTGACCTCGGAGTGAATAGTAGGGGAAACAATCATCCGGGAGGCTTGCTTAGAGATGGTTTGAACACCAATCACCATCCAAAGGAGTGGAGGGGGAATCCAGTTCCCAAAGGGGGAGAGTACTGGCTGCTGGCTGGAACACGCCTGGTCTTAACAGCTCCAAGGTGGATGCCGTGGCTAAATGCTAACCAGCAGGAGGGATGGAAAGGCAGCTTGAGAGGGGCTTTCTGTGTGTATATGCAAGTATGCAGGACAGATGCCAAACTGGGGTACACCCACACACAACAGCAGTCGCACAGTGGTAGAACCTGGCTGAATAATTGATCTTCTGGGATCCTTAGGATATCATCATTGAGTTGAGACTGGGAGTATCGATTCTGCTCAGCTTGTTTGTTCCCTTTGGAGCCGTTACCATCATACAGGCTGCTTTTCCATCCCTCCTGCTGGTTAACATCTAGCCATGGCATCCACCTTGGAGCTAGCTGTTCCAGCCAGCAGCCAGTACGCTCCCCCTTTGGGAACTGGATACCCCCTCCACTCCTTTGGATGGTGATTGGTGTTCAAACCATCTCTAAGCAAGCCTCCCGGATGATTGTTTCCCCTACTATTCACTCCGAGGTCACTGGTAACATTCACCAATATCAATTTTAAACTTTGTCAATTTTTATTTCTTATTAACTTTATGGAATAAACAGCACTGTTCATCTTAACGGTAGCAAGCATCATTTATGCATACAGCACCACTTTGGAAATTATTTGATCATTCTTACAGATCGCTGCATTGTGTTTTTTTCTTTGAGGGGTTATTGCTATACCCATTACACAGAATAATAAAGGGTCGAGACAGTATATTCATAACTTTATGCAACGTACTTAAACAAAACAACAGTCATTCAAAGAAATGACAGTACATTAAAAAAACAACTGTATACAGCTCTTCAGAGGAAGAGAGACTTGCACCATTAGAAAGTATCCCAGTCCCGCTCTCAAATGAGAGATTGCATTGAGATTGCCTTACCTCCCAACCGGGAAGGGAAGAAAGCCTGCTTATGGCTATCCAAACCTACATGTCAGTCCACTGCAAGTCTTGCAGCAGAAGGGAAGTGGTCCTGTCAAGGATTTCTGTCAACCAACCATGCTCTACTATTCTTATATATTTCTAGCAGGCAAGCTAAATTATGAGCCGCTGTACCAAAGCATGTTGCACAGGCCCGATTCACTGTTGTCACCAAATCTGCAATGAGAAATGACACCCTGCAGTTGCTGGAGTGCATGCCGAAATAATTTGGCTGCAATGAGCCTGCAGGAGATTAGCAGTGCTGATATGACACAAGGAATGAAAAAAAGGTGAAAACAGCAGTTTATAAAAAACAAAAAACAAAAATACATGGAAGTTGCTTGACACACAGTGCTTTAGCATGCTAAATTGTCATTCAGTAAGGTTTTACATTTGCTTTAAGCATTCACAGAAAGCCTGGGTACTTGAAGATATTCAAATGAAAGTTCTAGGAAAAGCGTATATATAACATGTTCTAGGCATTCAGCAGTGTTTCATAAGCTTTCTCAGAACATTCATAAATCTTTGCAGACACCCATGAAAGCTCAATAAATATGCAAATTGATACCCATTACAGTTCTTCTGTCTAAGGATGAAGGACTCGGGGGGTAGTCAGAAGTAGTTTACTTTATGTTTTATGGGTTACTGAGAATGCTGAGAAACAAATATTCCTAAAAGCATTAAAAATGTTCCCATCGGTACCAGTGAGGGTATTTTTATGTATTGGAGAACTACTGCTTGGTCGGAAGATAGAAAGGGATGCATGCAAGTGTATCATAAGAACACAAATAAATTACAAATGGGGGAGAGACCCTTCTACTTAAAGCTGTTGTAAACCGCAGATAGTAATAAAAAAATATCCCTGCAAGGCAATGTCATAATGTGAGAATGAAGCCCTCCAGCACTGCAATGTCACCGGCTGACATCTTCCCCAGTCTTCCTTCCGGGTTCGCGGCCTCCAGCTACATGAGTGACCAAGGGCGCGATGACGTCACTCCCGTGCATGCGCACGGTAGCCGTTGTTTCGGGCACGGGCTCCAAAGGTCCGGCACTGGTCATGTCATCGGCTGCATGCACTCTGAACATCTCGTAAACTGTGCAAGTTTAGGAGGTATTCACAGTACCTACAGGTTAGCCTTATTATAGGCTTGCCTGTAGGTACAAGTGGTAGTACAGTTTTCATACCACTTTAAAGATATGGTACAGGTGTCCCATGCACGTCAGTTAACCCTTATGGGAGGTGTGGCCGCTGCTGGAGAATCAAGTACAAATCAAGTATAAAGTACAAATCAAGTGTCAAATAAAGATAGCAGCCAGCCTGCCAAAAAAGTGACTGGCGGAGGTGATGGCAGCCCCTGGTAGCGAAGGATGGGTCTGAATGCGGTATAGGACATTTCAGGGACCTGGCCTGAGAGTCACGGAAGAGTAAGAGAGGCCTTGGGAATAAAAGCTGGAGTATATAACAGTGTAATGTCAAAGTGGGGAATACACAAGTGCCTAAAACTGTCCAAAAACTTAGCAAATTGATAGAATGATCAAACTTTTGATTCATTTTTTTTGTGGAAATCGCAAAGCTATAGAAGTCATAAAAAAGTGACAGCAAGTATCAAATTCAAAATTGCTCTAATTGAACGTGGCAGAAAAATCTGCTCACTTACGACAAAGTTTTTCCACTTCCTGTCAATTTAAATTTCATATTTCAATAAACTGCATGCATTTTTGGCTAGTTTCAACTTAGTAATCAACCAAATTGCGGAGGTTGGTCAAGCTCACGGTAGTAAACTCCGCATTTTGATTTTTACCTACAGGTAAGCTTGTAATAAAGCTTACCTGTAGGTAAAATGAATATATCCTAAACATGCACCATTTAAGAGATATTCTAGCGATCAGCAGCCAGTGACGCCACTGGCGCATGTGTTCTGAAAGAATGCATACCAATGCCGTTCCTTCAGAGCTGTGTGCCGTGGCCGAGACTGGAGTGACGTCATCACAGCTCAGCCATTTAAGTGGCCAAGCCCACAAACCCGGAAGAAAGACCGGGTGAAGATGGAATCTTCTGCAGCCTTGAGAGCACGTCACTGGAGGGCTTAATTCCAAGGTAAGTATTTTATAATGAGCTAGTCTGCTGTGCATACTAGCACATTATCATATTGCCTTGCAGGAAGGAACTTTTTCTATTTTTTTCCAAGAGTTTACTACCGCTTTAATGGGTTTTGATAATTTATCATCACGGGAATTGTGACGGAAGTGGCACCATGGAGTAGGCAATATGAAGCGCAAACCATACCTGCATACTAGCTCATTAGGACAGGGGGCAAGTTTTTCTCTTTTTTTGTGACACTTAGCCATCGCTTCAAAATTGAACTAAAGTCCACAAATACCCAGCTCCACTTTAGTGAAGCTTCCTCGCTGGTGCCAACATCTTCTCACAGCTTCTTGTAAGTGCTGATTCTTTGACTGTCTTGATTGGCTGGCACAGGTTGACTAAGTCCCGCCCATGCACAAGAGTTGTTACATATAAGTAAAGCTCAGCCCTTTGTACATTCTAAAGAAGATAGTGAACAGGCAGGTACGTTTGTTTTAATGCAGAGAAGACATAGCATGTGTCTTCAACAATAAATAGCCTGCCTGCCCACAGTAGGCTTTGTAATCTAGTGAAGTTAGTCTAGCATCATCATCCGTATCTAGATACTAAGGCGTCATAGACAAAAAACATGGAAACCTTTTATCTAATTGAATTAAACTTCATGTATTATTTCATTAGTAGTGCAGTAGTACCATTACATTGACAGACATGATGTAAGCACCATGTTCTAAACAGCATGTACATCCAGACACGCCTGGTCTTATTAAGAATGGCAGTCGTTTTATACTGTCTGTGTTTTTATTAAATCACACTAGATTGCATTAAATAACTTGGCATGGTAATATCATGTGATATTTAGATCACTAGCTAAAAACAAAAAAAAAAATTAAGAGTTTTATTGCTGTTTTATGTGTACCCATTAAAGAAGTCTCCCATCACCTCCCCTTCTGTCATTGAGACTCTAAGACAGGCAGTGATTGTAACAGTTGATGACTGTAAAGCTGAAAGAAAGGGAAGATAAAAAAAATGCATGTGGAGTTACCTGTCACTCAGGTCACCTAGACCAGTTGATGAAGGTGGAACTATACCTTCCCTTCAGCAATGCAATGTCCGCAAATTCTTTTGTTGGCTTTGACATCTTTTGGTCTTCTTTAGGGTTCGGGAACTTTGGCCATTTTTATTGGTCTTGTCAGGATGGTGTAACTCTGGTTCCCCCTTTTTAAGTTTTATTTAGGATTCTACTTAAAGATCTGTAAGTTGGTAGGGGAGTATAATGTTAATGATGGAGTAGTCACATTGTTCACTCAGGGCAAAATGACTCCCACACACTGATAGGTCTCACGTGATCCATGGCCACTCCTTCTTCATTGCAGTCTGAGCATAATAGCCAGTTCTGTTGGAATGGGGGAGCAGGTGATTGGGCCTAGCTGCCAATTGATGGACCCAAACTTTGTCACATGACTGAGGTGGTGACACCATTGCTCTCTCTAGGCTCCTACATCAGGTGTTTTGGTAATGGCTTACCTCTTTGGATCACCAAGGAGGTATTATTGGGTTGCGAGTCAGCAGATTACACTCTCTCTTAGCCCTGAATGGCTAAAGTGACAGTGTCTTTATAAAGCAGCCCTGCCATTAAGAATATAGGTCAGCTACCAATGCTGATTCTCTTCTGAAAATGCTAGATGTGACTTACTGACCTGGAACAAGAAAACAGCAAGTGAAGTTAAGTCCAGATCAATAGTCAGCAGTGGCAGCCTTTGTATTTATCTCATGACAGCTTTCTTTTAGGGGTAGACTATAATGTTTTTTGATCTATTTTAATGTAAAGCTTTTTTTAAGTGTATAGGTTTGTATGTTTGTGTATTTTTGCATCACGGAACTAACACATAACCGACATAGCATAATGTGCATTTAGAGAGCACAGCAGAAGCTGTTTGTCTTTATACTCTCGCTTGCTCTGAGTGAAACTCCATGCCCTCCTCTGAACAGAGTATGGAGGTAGGGGTTGCTGCTCTGACTCATACAAGTATGTCTGTAAATTGGAGCTTGAACTACTGAGCTCTGTGAACAGATACTGTATGTGAATATAAACCTAGAGCTCCCTCTAATTATTAAATATCCCATTTAGCTTACTAAAAAATTAAACACAATTTGGTATTTTGTCTATAAATTATACATTTCCTTTAACTAAGTTAATTGAGCTACCTCTACACCTCAAGCTTATATGATATAAGTACATTAGAAGGTGTTAGAGGTGTTATTGTATCACACCATAGTACAACCCTTTGATGTTTTTATATTATTGTGTTTTTTCTCATATCCCTTTTTGGATTTTAATTGCTAAAAGTAAAATTATATATTTTGTATCAAAACAGTTTTTGCCTCTTGTCATGCCATTAAAGTCAAGCACCAGCAAGGTATACCCCTGCAACCCCTTTTTTCCCTAAGTCACCCTTATCGACAAATGTTGTCTATCCACTGCACAGTACCACACTGATTTTGACTGATACATTTGGGGACTGACAACTCGCACAGTGCCACAGAAGCAAAGGTTTCTGTGACATTATGGGAGCTGAGCTGTTTTTTTTTTCAGGCTCACACCTGTTTAGGTATGCCATGCCAGGGAGAAAGACAAGTCAGACACAGTAAATTAAAAGTAAAATGCAGATTGTAAGGCCCCTTTCACACAGTCGGACCGTTTAGGTCCGCCTGTCAGTTTTGACAGTGGACCTGAACGGACCCTCCATGTTAGCCTATGGAGTGACGGATGTCAGTGGAGACATGTCCGCTGACATCCGACCCGGTCCGATCCGCTAAAAGCAGACGGATGCCTCTACGTTTGGATCCGTCGCTGGCGGATCGGGTGAGATCTGATGAAAACGGACATGCTGTCCGTTTTCGTCCGATCTCTCCATAGGCAACAGCGGCTCTTGACAATCCCCTCCCCGCTCAGTGAGCAGAGAGGGACCTGTCATCCGCTGACTCAGCAGAGATCAACAGAGAGATCTCCCGCTGAGCCGGCGGACCGAGGCGGACTCTGTGGAAGCGGAGTCCGCCTCGTGTGAAAGGGGCCTAAAATCAAATGTAACCAGAATGATTTGGGGGAAATGAATTTCACTACAAAATACTGAATTTGTTGTTGATTAAATTATGCTTATCAAGCCGCTTGGATTTAAGGGGTTGTAAAGGTTCAAATTTTTTTTTTTTTAGAAAAATAACAAACATGTTATACTTACCTGCTCTATGCAAGGGTTTTGCACAGAGCAGCCCCGATCCTCCTCTTTTGGGGTGCCCCGCCGGTGCTCCTCCCCTTCATTGGGTGCCCCATAGGGAGCCGTTTTTTCATGAGGGTACCCTGCTGCGTCCATTGACACAGACAGCGGGACTCGGCCCCGCCCCCCGCTCCTGTGTCACTGGATTTGACTAACACCATCGAGAGCCAGTGGCTCCTGCTGCTATCAATCTATCCAATGAGGACAGAGACAGCGGCTGGAGCCGCTGGGCTCGTGCACATCGCTATTGGGGTAGCTGCAGCAAAGAAGGTTTTTTACTGTAATGCATAGAATGCATTACGGTGAAAAACCATGAGACTTTACAATCCCTTTAAATTAGATTAAAATTGCTTGACAAAAAAAGGTTTATTTGTTTAAAGGGGGTTTAAGGTTGTTTTTAATTTCTATTTATGGTGGTTTATCTTATTTTATTTAGTGTTTTTGTATTTCTGTTTTTTGTTTTTTGTTTTCAGATTTGATTGTTATATACTGCGGCTTTAGCTTTGGCATTAAACTCAAAAACAAAAATGTAATAAATTGCAGCTTACCAAGAAATGGAAACTAATTTAGTTTACCAGATGTGGTGGTTGCAGTGGGTTCCTTTATTAGGCTTTTTTACCTTTAGTTTCAGCTGTTAGTCCAGATAGTAAGTCTGTTATTTTTAACTTCCTTTATTGAACTAAACTGTCCAGAAAAAGTGGAAGTTACTGGGTTGAGACAAACCATTTAATATTGGTAGGGGTGCTTACAATAGTCAGCTTTTATTCATTTATGCAAAACCTTTATCCCAAACAAAAAAAAAAAACTGTTGCTGTAACTGCTTAAAAAACATTAGTAGGAGTTCAGCTTTAATCTGTTAGTCAAGTGCATCCAACACTACTCTTCCCCAAGATTGGGGGTGGGATAAAGACACTCCAATTAAAGCGGTATTAAACCCAAAAGCAAACCTTCTTTTTTTTTTCAGTTTTCAAAGCTTTATTGAACCATTTTTTTTATGATACACTTAGTCACATATAAAAATCTAACATCAGGAATTCTCATTTGGCTTCATCAGCAAACACAAAAACTAAATTTAAGCCTGTTTGCCATTCAATTCTATATTTGTGCATAGACCTTTGCATTTACATGCCATCAACCATTAAAAAAAATAGCAAAAATGAAAAAAAAAGAAAATAGAAAACATTTTTTTTTAAAAAAAGGGGGAGACCCCTTCCCTACAGGCTTCCTTCACTGTCCCCTATATTCATATGTGGTGAGAAGCTAGGTCACAGGTACAGTCTCAAAATATCTGAGGTGCCTTAATCTTTCCAAGCCATTTAGCAATGAATTTTGGACATTCCTCCTGTGGGCTTGCTGTCATTTGCTCCATACGCATAATATAATTCAGTTCAGACACCCTTTCTTTATTACTGGGAATGACATTAGCATTCCAATGTCTGGGTATTATAGCCCTGACTGCGGCAAAGATAAAGCAGGTTAGACCCTTCTTGGCCCGCTGTGGTGATCCTGGAAAGATAAGGTGGTATTTTTCATTGTTATTTTGAAAAATATAACATAATAAGGCAATTGAGGGACAGTTTTGACACAAGAACAGGTTCAGGATAGTTCAAATGAAAGTTTCCAATTCTCATAAACCATTAACGATAATTTATTCTGCAAATCAATTTTTTAAAATGTTTGGCATCATGCTTTACTGTATACAGTTTTTTTTTGCACAAATAATAATTTTTTTCATCAGTTTCAAAATCTCTTTTCTGGAAATCCTGCCAGTAACAGGACTTACTGTTGCAAGATGACAATGCTAAGCCACTGGCTTATAAGTAGCAGCAGTGCTGTCAATCTGTATACGCCATCAGATGGCCAATGGGCTGCCTTTCAGGTCTATAGGAAGCATGCAAATACCTGATATGCAGCCGATTGGCCAACTGAAGGAGCATGTGTGGCAGGCTGAAAAGGCTGCTTCTAATTACAAGGTAATGGCTTAGAATTATCATCTTGCCATGATTTGCTGTTTACAGAAACCAGTTTACAGGGAAGCATGAAGCCAAGCAAAATGAAAAACAGATTTGGGGTCTTCAGGGTTGTACCCTTTAAAAAAATTAAATAAAACACCTTACAGTAATTCTAAAGTCAAAACGTTTTTTTACTTTGTCAATCAAAGTTTATGGACACACAGAGCCTGGCTTGGGTACAAGCTCACATAACTGCCCCCATAGCAAGTGCTTGGGGCAGACACAGAAGAGGAGGAGCCAAGAGTACTGGCAGGGGACCCCAGAAGAGGAGGTTTGGGGGCCACTGTGTGCAGTACCATTGCGCAGAGCGCGTGTGTACAACATGTTTATTATTTTCGTTTTTTTTTTTTAATTGCCTTTAGTAACGCTTTAATCACACAAAAGGTTCTGTGCTTATTTTAGTTAGAAATAATGTGACAAGCTCTAGTATTATATTATAACTCAGGCTCACTGTTAGTCTTGGACTGGTACTTACCTTTCCACTGCTTGTATAGCTTTAATTTCTTATTACTTACTGAACTAGACTAATCTCCTCAGTATTTTTATCTGTGCTCCGAATCCTCTAAATAGAAGATGTTTTCAGCTTGCTGTTGGTCATAATCCTGAATAATACTGACTGGAAATTGATTTGAGTGAAGAATACGTATCTGTGGACCTTGCATGGCTGTCATTTAGTGCTGCCTGAGAGTTTTCATTACAGATTTCATGTTATTCCAGCAAACATTTAAAGGACCATTAAACTGGAAAATATTTTTAGATATCCTGGGTGGCTGGGGGCTATGAACCATGTTGCTTTGTCTTTCTTTAAATGTCAAGATTGGCCAGTTAAATATGACTAGCAGAAGATGATACTGGTTCTAAAATGTCACCTTACTATGCAGCTACACTCAACATGTCTACGGTCTTAACTTTACTGAACATATCAATTACCCCATTAACTGTAATTAAAGGTGGATTCAGGGCAAATGGCTGTCTTCATTTTAATTTTACATCCCCAAGAAGATGACAGTTTTCCTGTAATATTATAAAAACAGAAAAGGTGTACAGTGACAGCCTACTGACGCCACTCAGCGCCAAAAGAAAAAATTCTTCAAAGGGATGATATTAACTACATAGCAGTAAATCTTTGCCATTATGTTAAATAAGATAAATAAAACAAAATATCTTATATTAGTTGTATCAGCAGCTACTATAAAAAAAAATATATCCAAGTAAAACTAATAACATTTAAAAAGTCCAATACATCTTATGTCCTTAAAATGCTATAGCAGCGCTCATGTCAGTCCATCCACATGTGACAAGCTTTTTTATGATTCAACATATAGGAAAAAGGTGAAATTACTTCTTTAGTTGGGTGAAGCTTTTGTTACAGTGATCCTAGTTGTTATCACTCATGCACCACATACCCAGGATGCCACCACGTGAGTCACACTCCCCTTAGGGTTTACACTCACCAGATGTTAATATTTCATATGCCTTAAGGTAATCCTTTGCTGTCACTTTAAAGGCAAGTCATCCACTAATTCTGTTGGGGTGGAGGTATAGATGGCTCCAACGTAGCTGTACCCTGATAGCCTGGCACCTGAGTAATATTAACTGACCTTAACCCTCCTGGGCATGGAGTTCACCAGAGCTTCACAGGTTGCCACTGGAGTCCTCTTCCACTCCTCCATGACGACATCACGGAGCTGGTGGATGTTAAAGACCTTGCGCTCCTCCACCTTCCATTTGAGGATGCCCACAGATGCTCAATAGGGTTTAGGTCTGGAGATATGCTTGGCCAGTCCATCACCTTTACCCTCAGCTTCTTTAGCAAGGCAGTGGTCATCTTGGAGGTGTGTTTGGTTGTTATCATGTTGGAATACTGCCCTGCAGCCCAGTCTCTGAAGGGAGGGGATCATGCTCTGCTTCAGTATGTCGCAGTACATGTTGGCATTCATGGTTCCCTCAATGAACTGTAGCTTCCCAGTGCTGGCAGCACTCATGCAGCCCCAGACCATGACACTCCCACCACCATGCTTGACTGTAGGCAAGACACACTTGTCTTTGTACTCCTCACCTGGTTGCCGCCACACACGCTTGACACCATCTGAACCAAATAAGTTTATCTTGGTCTCATGAGACCACAGGACATGGTTCCAGTAATCCATGTCCTTAGTCTGCTTGTCTTCAGCAAACTGTTTGCGAGCTTTTTTGTGCATCATCTTTAGAAGAGGCTTCCTTCTGGCACAACAGCCATGCAGACCAATTTGATGCAGTGTGCAGCGTATGGTGTGAGCACCGACAGGCTGGCCCCCCACCCCTTCAACCTCTGCAGCAATGCTGGCAGCACTCATACGTCTATTTCCCAAAGACAACCTCTGGATAGGATGCTGAGCACATGCACTCAACTCCTTTGGTCGACCATGACGAGGCCTGTTCTGAGTGGAATTTGTCCTGTTAAACCGCTGTATGGTCTTGGCCACCGTGCTGCAGCTCAGTTTCAGGGTCTTGGAAATCTTCTTATAGCCTAGGCCATCTTTATGTAGAGCAGCAATAATTTTTTTCAGATCCTTAGAGAGTTCTTTGCCATGAGGTGCCATGTTGAACATCCAGTGACCAGTATGAGAGAGTGAGAACGATAACACCAAATTTAACACACCTGCTCCCCATTCACACCTGAGACATTGTAACACTAACAAGTCACATGACACCGGGGAGGGAAATGGCTAATTGGACCCAATTTGGACATTTTCACTTAGGGGTCTACTCATGTTTGTTGCCAGCCGTTTAGACATTATTGGCTGTGCGTTGAATTATTTTGAGGGGACAGCAAATTTACACTCTAAAAAAGAAAAATTTATATATATGATGCAGCGCTCGTGACAAATTAAAACAAATACATGAGTGTATTACCGCTGCTGTAAGAAAAGTACTAGTACTTAAATAATAAAAACAAACGCATACAGCGCTGGCAAAAAATATAACCACACCATAGATGTGATACTATATAAAAAAGTGCTCTGTGCAGTATTCCTATAATCATGAATCCAAAAATAACATGAATAAAGTGCTAAATACGTAGAATATATATGGATATACAATTAGTGCAAAACCCAAACCAATTACTAATTAATAGATTACTATTTGCTAGTTTAGCACATGTGAGAAGTGCCAAATGGATATGCAATTGATGCTAAACACAAACCAATTGCTATTGAAAAACAATATAACTTATGTGCTAGAATAAATAAAATTAATAGTGGTTAATAGTCCCAAATAAATGCCATCAGCTAGACTGCTACACAGGGCTTTTGGTGGCGGTCTCACTGGAGAGAAAACAGCATCTCTTCAACCTATGCTGACAGTCGGTCTCCTGGAGTGCTGCAGTGTGATGCCTCTGATGTAGATGTACTAAAAATGGCTTATGATCGTAGCAAATAGGTCATATACTTGTAGGTGTCAACCATCGAATCAGACCCAAAAAGATAAAGAAAAGCGATATAGTGAATCATTGCGGAGAAAAAAAAAATCACTTGCGCATCATAGCGCTACTCAGAAGATACTCGACGCGTTTCGCCCCTCCCCCAGGGCGTCTTTGATGATGCCCTGGGGGAGGGGCGAAACGCGTCGGCGAAACATCCGACTCACGCTTAACCAGTGATGTTTCTTCCTGTTCCCGTGGAACGCACGCTTACAGCGGCGATCGCGGAAGTTTTTCTGACATGCCTGTTTGCAACCAAGTATCTTGTGAGTAGCGCTATCATGAGCAAGTGATTTTTTTCTCCGCAATACTTCACTATATCGCTTTTCTTTAACTTTTTGGGTCTGATTCGATGGTTGACACCTACAAGTATATGACCTATTTGCTACGATCATAAGCCATTTTTAGTACATCTACATCAGAGGCATCACACTGCAGCACTCCAGGAGACAGACTGTCAGCATAGGTTGAAGAGATGCTGTTTTCTCTCCAGTGAGACCGCCACCAAAAGCCCTGTGTAGCAGTCTAGCTGATGGCATTTATTTGGGACTATTAACCACTATTAATTTTATTTATTCTAGCACATAAGTTATATTGTTTTTCAATAGCAATTGGTTTGTGTTTAGCACCAATTGCATATCCATTTGGCACTTCACACATGTGCTAAACTAGCAAATAGTAATCTATTAATTAGTAATTGGTTTGGGTTTTGCACTAATTGTATATCCATATATATTCTACGTATTTAGCACTTTATTCATGTTATTTTTGGATTCATATTATAGGAATATTGCACAGAGCACTTTTTTTTATATAGTATCGAATCTATGGTGTGGTTATATTTTTTGCCAGCGCTGTATGTGTTTGTTTTTATTAGCAAATTTACACTGTTATACAAGTTGTACACTCACTACTTTACATTGTAGCAAAGTGTTATTTCTTCAGTGTTGTCACATGAAAAGATATAATAAAATATTTACAAAAAAGTGAGGGGTGTACTCACTTTTGTGAGATATTGTATACTATTACTGTATATCTATGTTAGCATTTCTGTTTTGTGGGTAAGTTTGTAACATGTCTGGAGATCTTGATAGCAATTGAGAATTACACAGGACGTGGCATAACCTATTGCTTTTTTGCATGTATATGATAAGGGGTGTAAAATCCTGCAGCACCTGTGAAATTAATTATGTACTACAAGAAATTAGTACATTTAGAACTCTAAAAACTCCACCCTTCCTTCCTGTCCATATTTGTTTCTTCTCTACCCTTCATCTTTCTTCCTTTTCCTTCCCTATGTTCTGCAGTCTTCTTACACCTTCACCATTATTTCTTACCTTTCATTCCCCATTATTCTTTCCTTCCTTTCAGGCAGTCCTCTCACTTCTCTTCCCTTCTGTCCATCTTTCTGTCTTTCCTTTCATTCTTTTTTCTTTCCTTAACGTCTCTGCCCTTTATTCTATTCTTCTCTTTCATTCCCTTCATCATTCTCTCTTCCCATTCTACCATTCTACTCTCTTCTTTCTCCCTCCCTTCTTTCTTTTACCTTCCCTCCATTCCCTTCTCATCCCTTTCTGCCCTTCATTATTCACCCCCCCCCCCCCCCCACATTCTCTCTTCCCTTCCACCATTCCTCTTTCTTATCTTGCCTTCCTTCCCCTTCATCCTTCTTTCTTCCCTTCTGTTCTCTGACTTTCCCTCTATCCTTCTCTATTCCTTTCCCTTCATCCTTCCTCCTTCCCTTTCCATGGTTCTTCTATCTTCTCTTCCACAATTCTCTATCTTCACTGAATCCTTATCGCTTTCCCTACCTTCCTACATCCTTCCTTCTTTCCTTACCTTCCATTCATCACTCCATTCCTGCCCTCCAGTCTTCTCTCTTCCCTTCCCCCCAATTACGCTTCCTTCTCTGCCCTTACTTCTATCCTTCTCTTTTCCCTTTGTCCTTCACTCTTTTGCTTTTTCTTCCCCTTCTCCTGTCCTTATTTCTTTCCTCTCCTTTGCTCCCTGCATCATCTTCAATTTCCATATGGACTTCTTCCTTTTTCAGTCTTCTTCCTTCTAGTTGGTAGAACTGAATAAATATTCTCGTACCATTTTTGTTTCCTACTCTTCTTCACATCTCTAATGCGGCAGTTCTAACCACTCTTTTTTGCTCCTCTATTTAGCTTACCATCTCCTAGTCTCACTCTTTGATGAATGCTTATTATCTCGACAATAGCCTTGTTGCTGCACTGGATTGCTGTCACTTCGTACAGTGGGAGAGAAAATAGGCAGTAATAAGCAGGATTTTGCTGATAGTTTGCAAAGCATAATTTGAAGTGTTATGCTCAGAGCTAAATGTAGCTTTGATACAAAGATGTCCAGCTTTCCTTTTTCTCTTAATCAGTGCTTCTCAAATTTTGGGGTGGGGTGAGGAATGCCTTCAATAAAACAGAAACTCAGTGATTGAAAATGATGGAGGTGAGCTATTTGGAAACTTGGAAAGACAAGAACTTAGGGATGTTGCATAGAATATACAGCCTAATATTTTCTTAGAAAGGTTTTAGTACCCCAATTTGTAGGTTAGAGTTCAACAGTAGCAAAACAGCAGAAACAGATGAATGAGGCTTCCGTCTGGCAGCAATAGTGTGTGTTTTCAGCACCAAAAAAGAAGGATGTGCCCAACTCTGGGCTTAATGTTCTTTTGGAAAGTTCCTTCTGGAGGTGTAGAAAATAATTAAATAAAACTCTGCATGCAATACTCACGTCCTTTCCAGTAATAGCTTTCTCCCACTAGATGCCCTCAGTCTTCCAGGGTGAATGACACAGAACTATTTCAAGCGGACCTTCGCTCTTATTCTCCATATTTCCCAATATTACTTTTTGCCTTCTCCTGTAACAGAGTTGCATATGTTTTTCTAAATATCTTTTTACAGATTAGGCTCTTGGTATACTCATGTTACACAACCTAGAAAACTTTGAGTCCTGGGAAAAAAAAATCTGTCAATATACTCATGAATGAGGTTATGCTGTATAAATGATACCTGGAAAGATATAGATCTGTGTGTATGGCTGAATTGTCTTCAACCATTTCCTTATGAAATTACTTATTGTTTTATGTGATTTTATCATGCAATTGTAATTTTACACTGTACATTAGCATATATATCAGTACCTAAAAAGGCCCGTTTACTAGCAGCCTTTTTATAGTGAGATTACAACAGGACAACACTGGATTTGCTGGGTGCATGATTTTTTTTTAATTAAAAATAACCACTTAAAAAAGGTAAGTTGGGAACAAAAAGAAAATTACGAAAGGGGGTAAAGTTCCTCTTTAACCTGGAAGGCTGAGGACATGTCCTAAATGCAGGGCGCAATGAACATCACAGCACCCTTAATTCACATGGTGCAGAAAGCAGTACTGACCACCCACTGCTGGAGAAGACTATATATTTCACAAGACTGGACCAATAAAGTTACTGAAAATCAAAGAATTTAAAAAAGCAAAAAACAAAAAAATACACCCTCAGGTTGGGCAGAAGCACTCCACGAGGAAGGAACTAGGGACCAGAGGAAGGAATTCAGAATTGAGCTTTAAGTTCTTTACCCATGAGGGTTGGTAAGGTTCTTACATTTAGACAGAGAATGAATGCTATAGCTTTAAAAAAAATGTTATTGCAAAGTCTATATCAGTCATTCTCAACCAGGGCTCTGTGGAACCCTAGGAATCCTTCAAAGCAGTCATTCACAACCTGGGTTCTGTGGAACCCTTGGATTACTCCAGTGATTGCTGTTTAATAGTGTCTGCATATTTCCGGGACCAATGCAACTTGGCAGAGCCTTCTGAATGAGACCAATGATTATTTTAGCTGTCTGTAAGGCATTCTTCTCACTGGCCACCAATGTAAGGGGCACTTTTCCACTGATTCCCAATGAATTGATTTAAGCAGGATTTCCCAAGACCTAAAAATTATTTCAAGAGTTGCTGTTTACAAAAGGTTGAAAGGTTGAAAAATTGTGCTCTAGATAGATACACGGAAAGATAGAATACAAAGGTGTAAATAAAAAGATTTTTTTTCGAAGTCGCTCTTTGGAAGAGTTGTGTTTGTACACTGAGAACATCTCAGTTTCAGTCACAGTGGGCTGCCTGTCTCTATAGCTTAGTATGTCTTCTGTATCTATTATGGCAGGTGAATCTGGAATGTCATTGTCAGCCTGTGCTGATTACCGAGGTGGGATATGCAACATACCCACTTTGTCTTCATGCCCTGACAGATCATTAGTCACTGGCAAGATAACTGATGCCCGGCAATTACTGATCGAAACTCCCGCCGGCTATACTGCAGCGATGAACACAGAAATAAAACCACTTATGGTAAAATTCACTGTTAAAGAATCATTTTCACATTCAGCTTTTAAAGACTGAAAGTTTTATCTCTCCCGGAGTTTCACAGATAAATGTGTAAGTACTTTAGATGAGTTCAGTAGGTGCTTGTTTTGTTATATTAAATTCAGAATAAATGTTCAAAGGTTTTTCATTTGGCAACCTTAATACAAAGGCAACTAAGCCTTATGAACATCGGTAAAAAGTACAGATATATAAAAAAAAAAATACTAAGTTAGTTATTTGTTTAGAAAAACATATACAGCAAAAATTTTAATTAAAACGTTTTTATTTCCCCAAAAAAATAATTGTACAATTTTCCAATGCACAAACATTATGTCTTTTGTTCAGCACAATTATTATACATATTACTCACGTAGGTGATAGCCAGAAGTCTCTAGTCAATTATAAAGAATGTTACAATGTGGCAATACAGTAGATCTTTTTGGGTATCAATATATCATTTGGTATTTTACAGATTTGAAGAGAATGAGCTGTATGGTACAGGTCCAGTAGGGTGGTACGTTAAAGAAGGAGATATGCTCTGCAGTGCTACACACATGTGTCAGTTGTATTAAGCCAACGGTCCCAGACTTTGTTATATTTTGCAGAGCACCCTCTATTAATGTAGACAAATTTTTTATAGGGCAATGTGCTATTAACGTCAGTTTTCCAGTCAGATAATCTAGGGGGAACCTGTCTCATCCAGAGTTTAGCAATAGTTTTCCGGGCAGAAAATAGGGTCTCCTGTATAAAAGTTTTGGTGTATTTGTCAGTGTCAGCGTCTGGGAAAATACCCAGTAGGCATGGTTTGGGGTCTAGGGTCAGCGGAGATCCCATATTGTCATGAAGAAAATCTACCACTTGTTTCCAGAAGCCCTATATGTAGGGGCAGGACCACAGGAGGTGGTAGAATGTGTCTGTTTCTCGACTACATAATAAACATGTAGGGGGTTGTCCCTGGGTGAATTTTGCTATTCTTATAGATGTGAGGTATGCGTGGTGTAGGATGTATGTTTGGGTCAGTCTGTCAGATAGCTTGGGTGAGACAGCTTTGCATGAGTCCAATGCTTCACTCCATTCCTCGTCTTCCAGGATTCCTAGGTCTCCCTCCCATCTTGATTTTATATTGTAAGCTATTTTAGTGGATGAGAGAGTATGAAGCATATTATAGAATGTTGATATTAATTTCTGGGGATCTACACTTTTGACTATGTCCATTATAGGATTACAAGTAGGGTTAGGTAATGAGTTTGGAAACTGGGAGCAAATTGCATGTCGGACCTGTAGAAATCAGAAAAACATGCAATTCGAGAGTGCAAATTCTAGTTTTCATGTATCGAATGTCTTTAATGTGCCGGCAGTAAGTGTGATAGGTAGAAAATTCCACTTCTGCACCATGTTTCCGAGTCCGGTATAGTCAAGAATTCCTGTAGTGTCTTATTAGCAGCCAAAACTTTTTATCTGGTTTAGGATACAGTAATAAAGGGTTGAAGCTTCTGTTAAGTTTATATTGCTGTCTGTGTCCCTGTTGTGGCAATTTCACTTCAAATATCTCCAATAGGGACACAGACAAAATCAGTAGAGTCAGGATAGGTTGAATGTGTTAAACAATACACCTGCGCCTATATACAAATTATCCAAATCAATCAAATAAATAGATTGCAGCTGCTATTTCAACCCTGAGGCTGGGTTCACACTGGTCCGACAAACGCTCCGACATTGGGAGCTCATGTCGCATGACGTGTGAAATTTAATGTTTCCCTATGGGAGCCGTCATAACTGGTCCGACACAAGTCGTTCCGACTTTAGAAATGCTCCCTGTGCTACTTTGGTCCGACTTTGATCCTACTTCAGCCTATTGACTATCATTGAAGTCGGATCAAAGTCGGATTGCCGTCTTGCATGATCCGACTTTGGCACGCGACTTGTGCTCAGATGTTCTTGAGGGGGAACTCCGCGCCAAATTTTAAATAAAAAACTGGCATGGGTTCCCCCTCCAAGAGCATACCAGGCCCTTGGGTCTGGTATGGACCTTGAGGGGAACCCCCTACGCCGATAAAAACGGCGTGGGGGTCCCCCCCAATCCATACCAGACCCTTATCCGAGCACGCAGCCCGGCCGGACAGGAATGGGGGTGGGGACGAGCGAGCGCCCCCCCCTCCTGAACCGTACCAGGCCGCATGCCCTCAACATGGGGGGGTTGGTGCCTTGGGGGAGGGGGCGCGCTGCGGCCCCCCACCCCAAAGCACCTTGTCCCCATGTTGATGAGGACAAGGGCCTCTTCCCGACAACCCTGGCCGTTGGTTGTCGGGGTCTGCGGGCGGAGGGCTTATCGGAATCCAGGAGCCCCCTTTAATAAGGGGGCCCCCAGATCCCGGCCCCCCACCCTATGTGAATGAGTATGGGGTACATGGTACCCCTACCCATTCACCTAGGGAAGTGTCAATAAAAAAAACCACAGTACACAGGTTTCAAAATTAATTTATTGGGCAGCTCCGGTATCTTCTTCCGACTTCTCCCGGTGTTCCGCCTCTTCTCCCGGGCCCCGCCGCTATCTTCTTCCAGCTCTATTGCCAGCGAGGGGCCCGGTCTGCTGCCGCTGTCTTGTCGCCGCTGTCTCGCCGCTCCTTCTCTTCATCTCTTCTTCCGATGTTGACACGACGCTCTCCCCGGCTGGAATGCTCTCTGTGCGCTCTGCTCTGACTTATATAGGCGGTGACCCCGCCCCCTTATGCCGTCACAGTCCCTGGGCATGCTGGGACTGTGACGTTTTAGGGGGCATGGTCATCACCCGATGACCACGCCCCCTTATGCCGTCACAGTCCCAGCATGCCCAGAGACTGTGACGGCATAAGGGGGCGGGGTCACCGCCTATATAAGTCAGAGCAGAGCGCACAGAGAGCATTCCAGCCGGGGAGAGCGTCGTGTCAACATCGGAAGAAGAGATGAAGAGAAGGAGCGGCGAGACAGCGGCGACAAGACAGTGGCAGCAGACCGGGCCCCTCGCTGGCAATAGAGCTGGAAGAAGATAGCGGCGGGGCCCGGGAGAAGAGGCGGAACACCGGGAGAAGTCGGAAGAAGATACCGGAGCTGCCCAATAAATTAATTTTGAAACCTGTGTACTGTGGTTTTTTTTATTGACACTTCCCTAGGTAAATCGGTAGGGGTACCATGTACCCCATACTCATTCACATAGGGTGGGGGGCCGGGATCTGGGGGCCCCCTTATTAAAGGGGGCTCCTGGATTCCGATAAGCCCTCCGCCCGCAGACCCCGACAACCAACGGCCACGGTTGTCGGGAAGAGGCCCTTGTCCTCATCAACATGGGGACAAGGTGCTTTGGGGTGGGGGGCCGCAGCGCGCCCCCTCCCCCAAGGCACCAACCCCCCCATGTTGAGGGCATGCGGCCTGGTACGGTTCAGGAGGGGGGGGCGCTCGCTCGTCCCCACCCCCATTCCTGTCCGGCCGGGCTGCGTGCTCGGATAAGGGTCTGGTATGGATTGGGGGGGACCCCCCACGCCGTTTTTATCGGCGTAGGGGGTTCCCCTCAAGGTCCATACCAGACCCAAGGGCCTGGTATGCCCCTGGAGGGGGAACCCATGCCGGTTTTTTATTTAAAATTTGGCGCGGAGTTCCCCCTAAAGATTCATACCAAACACAGTGCCGGGCATTGGCGGGGATCCAAGTCGGACATTGAAAGTCGGACACATGCCGGCTTCATGTCGCAGGGCAAAGTCGGATCCAAAGTAGGACGGCTGTCGTGTCGCACCAGTGTGAACCCAGCCTCAAAGTGGATGCAAAAAAATTGTGCACAAAGAACACTATGTGCAAACAGCGCTTGCCAACATCAAAATAACAGAATTAATAATATGGCAATGTGTAACTTCATAACCTAATGCAAAACAAATAATGTGCAAACAATGTTGCAATTGAGCGGTGGGGGGGGCTATCTTAGCAAACAGACCCCTCACTCAACACATGTGTGTGAAAACAAATCAGTGCCAAAAAACAAAACCACAAATAAAAATTTGTGTAAACAGTCATGTGCATAAAGTGAATAATAAATAACAATTGTGACTGAACAAAGTCACAAAATTAGTGTTCTTTAAGTCATCCAATGAAAAGGCTTCCTCCTACATGGATTATGCGATAAGTGATAAAGTGTAGATGCACACTCACAAGACATTGTAGATCCACCTGGCTTATGACAGGAAAGATCATAAAGGGCTTTTTGGGTCTCCCCATCCTCCTTGGGTCTTTCAGGCAAATCCTTCGAGATCCTCTTCCCAACGTTGGATATCACTCCAAACTGGATGTCACCAGTGGTATTAAATGAAAGAAGAGAGGACGAACTCCTCATAGTGTAAAATTGTAGCGATAGTGTTTTAAAAGCCTCAATGGGCTACAACAGTGTAACAGATAAAATGTTAAAGGGTAGTCTTTAAACCTCCTGTGCGAACAACTGCACTATGCAGTGGAGGCCGTGGAAGCCGCAAGACTCACACCGGAGTCAGCGTGCGTTCCACCTGAATGTGACGTAGCACAACGTGCGTTCCAGCCTTACGCGTTTCATCATCAAACATGACGTCATCAGAAGCTGGAGATCACGCCGCGCTAACTCAATATAAATCTCCTCCCCACCATATTGACCCGCTCCTCCCTTATATACATACAGACGGATTTATGCAAATCATGTGGCAAACCGGATATGACCCGTGCACATAAATTCCATTCAAAATATTCAATTAACTTAAAATTACTTATAATATTTAATTACAGGACCATAATCATTTAATCCAAGGTCCCAATAGGATATTATTTTGCTCCAAAAGACATAATTTAATCATGAATAGGCCTGAATGTCCCACATTAGATTCCATTTACCACGCGGTGTCCATATAATGTGGGGCATTTGGGCCTATTTATGATTACATTATGTCTTTTGGAGCAAAATAATATCCTAAGTCAGTCAAAATGGTCTGTAAATCAGAGATACAGGCAAGTGAAATTTTATGCAGATCTTAAAATACAAAACAATAAGGCAAACTTGGTTCCCTCCTTCTATGTACTCATTAGAAGAACAACAGTGAAGCATGGAAAACGAAGCAAAAGAACCAAACTCATCTTGAAAGTTGAACTCTGAAATGGAGAAAAAGTTACCCTTTAATTTTGTCTAGGGGAAAGGAATAAGATGAAACAATTGCCTTATTCTTTGCTCCCACAAGCTTCCACCTCTTCCTAAGACCAGCCTCCAAAGCTGTCCCTCTTCCCTGCCTGACTATTTGCAGTTCTGTAACCTCCTGCACTGTATGTGAGAATACAGAGGGCCCAGCTACATCCTGGAAGTGTTGGAGAGCATAAGAGAGTTCCAGCTGCCGGGAAAATTAGGAATAAATGAAATATTGTGCTTATTCCTATCTCCCTAGACAAAATGAGCATTTAACCTTTGCAGTGTGTAGGGGGAAACACCGAGAGGGTAACTTTTTCTTCAGCCCAGAGTTCAGCTTTCAGAATACATTCAAACGTCTGCATTCTTTGTACAGTGCATTTACATGCCATTTTAGTGTTCCTATTTATGCCTCCAGAAGGTGCATTTTGCTGGAAACTACACCAACAATACAGCTGGCGGGATTTTTTTAAACCACTGCCTCAAAACATGCAAACTTGCAGGAAAATTCCCAATTTGGAATATAATCTCCACTGCCTGTGCCAGGTAGCTCCTGCTTATGAATTATTTCACCACATGATGGTTTGGCACAAAACTAGTACTTAAAATAAACTTGTACAGAGACAAATACAAGGCTGCAGTTAGAATTTCTTAGCCTATTAATTTCTTAGAATATTATATTCCTAGAATATAATTTCTTAGAATATTTACTGTATTTCTTAGAATAATAATATTAATATTAGAATAAGCGGCTTCAGTACTTTCTTATCACTTACCATGTAAAGAGATCTGACCCTGTACATAGCATACTTGTCACAGATCATGAGCTCGGCAGCCAGAAAACGAAATGCTGCAGCAATGGCAGTAATGGCATCCTCATTGATTTTCTCTCAGTACAAATTTCGTACTATCTATTTCATAGTTGGCTTACCAGTAACATTTCTAAAATTTTAGTACAGTTGATGTTCCAGGCAGCAGTTGGTCTTGAATTGGCCCATGGGCTGCTTCAGTTGTCACTTGTGAAATGGTTAATTTACCAACCAGCAGCTAGAGTATGAAGTCATCCTGTGGTGCTAATTGTGAAGCGTCCAACAGAATTTTAGAGGGCAGACCTGCACATGCTAAAGCTATTGGTCCTATTACATGAGTCTTGTGAACATATGACAGTTCAGTGTCTTGAGGGGGAAGTGAGGGTCAGTGTAAAAGAGCAGAGTGAGAACTGCAAAAATAAATGCTCTCTGGGGCTGATCAAAAAAATGGCAAAACAAAAAAAACAAAAACAAAAAAAAAAAGGCAAAACAAGAAGTATGGCTGTTGTCTATAGCATACATTCAAGTAGTAGCTTTCAAACTTGAACCTGCACTTGTAAATTTTAGTGGGAGGTTTATGGTAGCCATGTGCAAACATTCAAGGTATGTTTTTACTCTTTGCTTTTGACTACGAATTACAGATTTTCTTTGTATTTCAGGATCACATGACTCCTTCAGCTTCTACATTGATGAGGCATCTCCAGTTGGACCAGAACAGCCAGACTCTGTCCAGAACTTTGTATCTGTGTTTGGAACAGTTGCCAAAAAGCTCATGAGAAAGTGGTTGGCCACCCAAACAATGAACTTTACCAGCCAAATGGAAGCTGGAATAAGATATTTTGACTTTCGAATTTCAACGAAACCTAGAGACCCTGATAATGAGTTATATTTCGCTCATGGATTATTTAGTGCCAAAGTTAACGAAGGCCTTGAACAAATCAATGCTTTTTTGAACACTCACCCGAAGGAAGTGGTATTTTTGGACTTTAACCATTTTTATGGGATGCAAAAGTACCATCATGAAAATCTAGTCCAGATGCTGAAGGACATATTTGGGAACAAAACATGCCCAGCTATTTTTGCCCAGGAAGTAAGTCTTCATTATCTTTGGGAACGGAACTACCAAATTTTGGTGTTCTACCACAGTCCAGTGGCACTAGAAGTTCCATTTCTCTGGCCTGGGCAGATGATGCCAGCCCCATGGGCTAATACCACGGACACAGAAAAATTAATTCAGTTTCTACAGTCGTCTATTACTGAACGGAGGAAGAAAGGCACCTTTTTTATTTCTCAGGTGGTATTAACACCAAAAGCTAGTACTGTTGTCAAAGGGGTTACCAGTGGACTAAGGGAAACTATAACAGAACGGTAAGAAAAAGATTAAAAAGTTTGATTTCTTGTTTAAAGATGATCGTAAAATTCACCTTTGAAATGCCATTTCCAGTTATACATATATACATGAAAGTGAGATCTTAAGGTAAAGCGGATTTCCACCCAAAAGTGGAACTTACGCTTTAAGCACTCCTCACCCCCTGACATGCCACTATTGGCATGTCATTTTTTTTTGGGGGGGGGGGGGGGGGGGTAGTGTGTATCTTCTTTTTAGTGTGACTTCCTGTCCTACTTCCTCCTTCCTCTTCTTGGCCGCCTAGGCGACTCCTCCTCTCGCCCTAGGTGGCCCCTCCCTGCCAGCCATCTTCTGGGACACGTCACAGGTCCCAGAAGATTGCCTGGCAAATAGCAGAGCACATGTGCAGTGTGTGCCCGGCCATGAAGCCGTAAGCTGTCACGGCTGGGTGCCCACAATTGCTATGACAGCATCACAGAGAGGAGGGGGAGAGGAGCGTGACTCCGGGCGCCCGCATTGCTGGACCATAGGACAGGTAAGTGTCTGTTTATTAAAAGTCAGCAGCTATACTTTTTGTAGCTGCTGACCTTTAATAAACTAGAAAAAGTGTGGAACTCCGCCTTAAGTAGAGCAATGTTATCCAACACCAGTTCATGTTTTGCTGATAGTAATAAAGATAGCTAAATAGCATTCATGGGAATCTAACCCCACCTTGGATCATTAAAAAGATACTTCCAGAGGCTTACATGTATAGTGGAACACATGAGCCTTGTGACAGTGTTTGGGCCTTAATGGCCAGTCTCCAGGCCCGAACACAGTCACATGGCTATGACAACACCCTCTATCTAATTTCCAACACCATTTGACAATGAAACATATATAGGTGGGGATGCTGTATTTGGTAGGCGAAAAGCTGGGTAAGCATACATGCTTGGAGGAGTGGGCTATGTGCGGACACTGTTGCTGTTAAAATGACAGTGTCTGCCTAAGATTTCTAAAAATCATGCATTACTACTGAGGCATGTTTTGAGAAACAAGACAAAAAAAAATGCCGCACTATCTACCCCATTAACGATTCTAGAAATTAAACATTTGCCATGGTCTGTCATGGTTGTGCTGGGGTCCTGCAATGTGCATTGAAGTTTTCCCCATTATACCAAGTATAGTGAAATTTTTTTTGGGTACAGTTGATTTTTAACTGCTCTTAAGTTCTATAAAAGCTCCATGTTGATCACTTCTGCCATGTGGTCTGTCTGAACCTGCAATGGGACAATAGGTCCTCTTTGTCAATCAGCTTTTTACTTCATCTTGTTTAATTAAATTTTGACAAATAAAATGGAAGCTGATTGGTTTCTATGCTGAGCTGCACCAGATTTTGCACTCTCCAGTTTTAATAAATCAACCCCACTGATATTTGAGGCTGTTGGGAAAAAAAACTGGATATTAGGTAGGAACTAAAAGGAATCAGTGTGGGTATTTCAGGAGCGACACATCCAGTCAGTTTGAATAATGAATATAAAAATGAGAGTCTTATTTTTAATCCAAATCCCCACCATAAAAATCTGTTCAGTGGACTTCCCTCTAAGGAGTATTATACCTAAACTATATAAGTCTCTTAATCCAGTTTATATTTACGAATAAATATATATGGATTTCAAGAAGTTTTCAGAACAGAAGACTGGTAAAAACCAATGACACATAGATGAAGCAGCATTTTGCCATACAGAGAGGGCATCCAGAACAGTTATTCCATAGAGGAAACCTATCAATGCTCATTGTGTAGCATGCCTTATAGATTTAGGGTCAAATCAAAATATGCTATGCTAAACGTTTTCTTAAAGTGGATTTAAACTCTAAGGATAGGTAGATCCCAAGGTGTTTTGGCTCTGGGTTACATAATTTAATCTTAGCATGTTAGTTCACATGACCTACTAAACAGTTCTACTTTATTGACACCGGTGTTAGCTGTGTTTTTCTGTCTAAAGACCGCTGCATCAGTATTGTGTAATCAAAGGCAGACAGTCAACAAATGGACCAATTTCAAGCCCCCAGCTATTTACCAGTGGTTGGGGGCTCATATATTGTCAAGTAAAAACACTTATTTCTTTGAAATTATTTGTATTGACTGACTTATGATTGTGTATTCATTGTATACTTATGATTTATATTGTAGTATATTCCTTATTGAGTTTCTTGAGAAGCAAAAGAAACCAGAAACATGAAAGTAGCAATAACAAAATGGTATACAGACTTACACTGCATAGTCTTATTAGTGAATAGTAAATAATGTTAAAAAAAGAAAGAGCATAAACACAGTTGCAGAACATTTTTTGGTAATTGTATGGACTCGCCCGGGGAGGAAACCAGCATAGTTATCAAACTATCATCATTTAAGGTTAAAGTGTTACTAAACCCACGACAGTAAAATCAGTATATGCAGGACAGCATGCTTGTTATACTCAGTGTGGAACTTAAGGGTTTAATCCTCTGCGTTGTGTAAAAAGGCTGTTTTATCCTGTATGCACAAGTCCTCCCCCTCCTGCACTGTCTATCTGGGGAACACAGGCAGGGTAGCCAACTTGCACATGCTCAGTTGTGTCTTTTATGCTAGAGAGAACATTTACTTGTTCTCAGAACTAGCCAGGTTACTTGATATTGACATCACACATGTGGGCGTGTATACAAACTGTAGTAAAAATCTCCTCCTACCTGAACCCTCAGCACTGGAGAAACTGTGCAGTTTTTCATGTAACCGTGGTATACAGATCATCCAAAAAGGTATATCGTGGCATTATTTTAATGTAAAAAGAAGGTTTATAAGCTGTGGGCACTGTGGGGAGGTGGATTAACTATTTTCATATTACTGGGTTTCGTAACACTTTAAGTAAGAAGTTTGTTCATTTTTGTAAGTTATAGTCTAACCAATGTCTCTTTGAAATTGAAGCCATGCATCCCATGCGCTATTGAACTTCACAATGGAGCCAGACTGATTTACGTGTGATCATTAATCTAGCTGCAAACAATATATGCATGACCAAGGTTCTGTGATTATGTAGGAAAGTGTTGGTTCCTATACTGAGTATAGCCAGAGCTGGGGAAGGAGATGTTGAACATCCTGTGACCTCAGAGATAAAATAAAATACTTTTTTCTAGAAGGCGCATATGGGGTAGGGTGCCTGTTTGGGAACAACCCCACCAGGGTAGAGAGGGTATGTTGTGTTTGATTTGAAGGGCTGAGAATGGGAGGAGTTTGTGGTTTTGCACCAGGGTTGTTAATGGGGTGCGTCTGAGTGTCGACCAGTATTTGAGGGATATATCAGGCAATATGAATATGAATAATTCCAGAGGTACAGCAATACCTTTGCTAGTATTTTCAACATCAGTGTCTTTGTGGAAAAGCTTCCACGCTAACATTACTGCTGATATGGTTGGGTGGTCCAGTTTGGTGTGAGTTTTTGATATAGAGTGTGCAAGAAGGAATGAACTCAAGTCGTCCCTTGCTTGCTCTATATGCCTCCACTGTTTATTAAATACAGGTGTAATCCAATGTCTAAGTTGGTCCAATATCACTGCTGTATGGTAGTCTTTCATATCTGGAAAGCCCATGCCACCTGTATGTTTGTGTTGGATAAGGATGGCGTATTTGCAGCGTGGTTTCTTAGTAAGCCAAACGTATGTGCTTAGAATTTTCTTAAGAATGTTAAAAAAGGATGGTGGAAGCTTAATCAGTAAAGCTCTGAATAGGTAATGAGGTTTAGGGAGTGTGATCATTTTAAATGCCGCCATTCTGCCTGCCCAGGAAAGGTAGTGCTTGCTAATGTTTTGAAGCTTGTTTACATGTATTTAAAAAGGGAACATGGTTGTGTGTGAACAACTTTGAGGAAGAGGAGGTCAGGGAGATGCCCAAATATGGCATAGAGGGTGATACCCATTGGAAGGGAAATTTGGATTGCAGGAGAAGTTTGGTAGAGTTTTGAAATCTTACATTGAGAATGTTTGACTTGGAATCATTGACTTTATAATATGAACAAGAATTAAACATATCCAGTATATCACAAACTGCTGGTAGGGAAGAAGCCTGTTCCATTAGAGTCAAAATGATATAATCTGCAAATAACGTAATTTTGTATTCGTGGCCTCCTATGGGAATACCTGAAATGGAGTCATTGTTACGTATCGTTTGTGCCAATGGTTCAATTAATAGGGTGAAGATCTGGGGGGAGAGAAGGCACCCTTGTCCCATCCCACTGGAATTTTTGAAGGCATCTGAGAGAACTCCATCTGAGAAAACTCTAGCTGTGGGTGTGGTGTATAAGGCCGTGATAGCGGAAAGAATGTTACCTTGAAAACCAAACTTTGTGAGAGTGTGTCGCAGATATCCTCAGTGGATTCTATTAAAGGCCTTTTCTGCATCTATTGTTAGGAACAAGGCTGGGGTGTTCTTTGATTCAGTGTAATGTAGCAGATTAATGATCTTACGAGTAGCGTCAGGTGCTTGTCTTCCTAGTGTGAAACCAACTTGGTCGGGATATATCAATTGGGGCATAATGGGGGCCAGTCCCTGTGCCACTGTTTTCGCATATAATTTAAGATCTGTATTTAGTAGTGAGATTGGGCGGAACTTTTGTGTGGTTAGCGTCTTCATCCCTGGTTTAGGAAGGGTGATGATGTTAGCAGTAAGCATCTCATTTGGAAATGTGCCCAAGGACACAACAGCATTGAATGTCTGGTGTGTAAGTGGGGCTAAAATATTATAGAATATTTAGTAGTTTCCGAAAAGCCACCTGGGCCCGGGGCTTTGCCATTTGGAAGTGATATGATAGCTTTTTTCAATTTCCTGAACTGTGAAGGGAGCATTGAGGTTTTCTAGATGGTGTTTAGTCAGTTCAGGTAAGTGTAGGGACTCTAGAAAGTTTGCGATGGCCGAATCTGTGGGTTGAGTCATTTCGGGCTCATCTTTGAGATTGTATAATGCACTATAATAAGCTTGGAAAGTGTTTGTGATGTCTTTAGGGTGGTAAAATTTGCCACCATATGAAGGGTGATGGATATATGAAAAGAAAAAAGGTAAAACTGCACATAGGTAAAATATAAACAAATTGTATAGCTGCAATCCCTATGTGTAACACAAACATAAATTAAACCAAGTGAAAAAATGTGAAACTGCGCTAATAAAAACAAACTGATAAAATGACAATTGACCAACATGAGGTGCAAAGAAATTCACGTGAATATATAGAGCATATATAATTGCTCATGGAAAATATGCATTCAATACATATACAAAAGTGCATAATCATGTGCATCAGTGCAAATTTTTAAACCATATTAAGAGTCCATATAATTGATGCAATGATCACCCAAGTGTTGATAAGCATTGGAAATTTGTTGATAATTGAACATGAAGTGTCAGGTCCACCGTCACCAAATATAAAAGCTGGCCGCTTACCAGAGACCCATGACCCCCCGCTACAGAGGGTCTGGGTAAGCTGTTCAGGAATAATCATTCCAGACCACCATCAAAAAAACAGGATAACTCCGCTGTGTTGAAAGGTTGGGGGCCTTGATGTCAGATGGATCAGTAACGGGGTGGCAAACCCTGCTCTCAGTAGGTAAGCTGCAGTTCCTAGTTGGGCCAGGAGTGGCGCTCTTGTGTGGACAGCAGGTAGGTACTGAACCTCTCCCCGATCAGGTCTCCTCTGTCACTGTACAGGACACACACACACATCCGATCGGTGGATGTAGTGTGTGTGTGTGTCCTGTACAGTGACAGAGGAGACCCGATCCGTGGATGTAGTGTGTGTGTGTGTCCTGTACAGTGACAGAGGAGACCCGATCCGTGGATGTAGTGTGTGTGTGTGTCCTGTACAGTGACAGAGGAGACCCGATCGGGGAGAGGTTCAGCACCTACCTGCTGTCCACACAAGAGCGCCACTCCTGGCCCAACTAGGAACTGCAGCTTACCTACTGAGAGCAGGGTTTGCCGCCCCGTTACTGATCCATCTGACATCAAGGCCCCCAACCTTTCAACACAGCGGAGTTATCCTGTTTTTTTGATGGTGGTCCGGAATGATTATTCCTTAACAGCTTACCCAGACCCTCTGTAGCGGGGGGTCATGGGTCTCTGGTAAGCGGCCAGCTTTTATATTTGGTGACGGTGGACCTGACACTTCATATTCAATTATCAACAAATTTCCAATGCTTATCAACACTTGGGTGATCATTGCATCAATTATATGGATTCTTAATATGGTTTAAAAATTTGCACTGATGCACATGATTATGCACTTTTGTATATGTATTGAATGCATATTTTTTTGATGGATATATGGGATCTTTTGTCTGGTTCTACGTTGCTTAAGTAACGCTGCAAGTAATTTGCCTGCTTTGTTGCCTGATGCATAGAAGTTAGCCCATAATTTTTGTAGTAACTTGGCATGTTGTGTTGACAAGAGTGTCCTAAGGGCATTTCTAGCCTGGAATATTTTGTCACTAGTGTGTGGCGTAGGGTTAGCTTTGTTTGTTAATTCTAATGTGTTGATTGTGTCTAACAATTCGGTCAGCTGCTGTGTCCTTTGGCCTTTGGCCTTGAAACTAAGTTTGATTAGGATGCCTTGTGTGTGGACCATAGTAGGAATGGATCAATGTCCAAGGAAGCATTCATTTCAAAGAAGTCCCTTAGGTGTTCGCTGATGTTGGAGGTATCAACCAAGGATCATTGGGCCAATTGGAGAAGGATGGGTTGTTGACTTTCTCTCCCAGTGTTATGGAAATAGGTGCGTGGTCGGACCACAAGATGGTGTGTATTTCTGAGGCTAGAATCTCTTGTAGGAGCTGTTTGTCTTCTATGAACAGGTCTATTCTGAAATATGTGCAGTGGGGTTTTGAAAAAAAAATGTAAATCTCTTTCTAGAGAGTGTTGACATCTCCAGATATCAAACAGGTCATTTTGATGTAGGAAAGATGATAAAGCTGATGTGCGTGGTTTTTTCAGCGAGGGGCTTTTGATGTCAACGGAGGCATCTGGAACAATGTTGAAGTCCCCGCAGATACAGTGGGGACGGAAAGTATTCAGACCCCCTTAAATTTTTTACTCTTTGTTATATTGCAGCCATTTGCTAAAATCATGTAAGTTAATTTTTCCTCATTACTGTACACACAGCACCCCATATTGACAGAAAAACACAGAATTGTTGACATTTTTGCAGATTTATTAAAAAAGAAAAACTGAAATATCACATGGTCCTGAGTATTCAGACCCTTTGCAGTGACACTCATATATTTAACTCAGGTGCTATCCATTTCTTCTGATCATCCTTGAGATGGTTCTACACCTTCATTTGAGTCCAGCTGTGTTTGATTATACTGATTGGACTTAATTAGGAAAGCCACACACCTGTCTATATAAGACCTTACAGCTCATAGTGCATGTCAGAGCAAATGAGAATCATGAGGTCAAAGGAACTTCCTGAAGAGCTCAGAGACAGAATTGTGGCAAGGCACAGATCTGGCCAAGGTTACAAAGAAATTTCTGCTGCACATAAGAAGAGCACAGTGGCCTCCTTAATCCTTAAATGGAAGACGTTTGGGACGACCAGAACCCTTCCTAGAGCTGGCCGTCTGGCCAAACTGAGCTATCGGGGGAGAAGAGCCTTGGTGAGAGAGGTAAAGAAGAACCCAAAGATCACTGTGGCTAAGCTCCAGAGATGCAGTCGGGAGATAGAAGAAAGTCATAGAAAGTCAACCATCACTGCAGCCCTCCACCAGTCAGGGCTTTATGGCAGAGTGGCCCGACAGAAGCCTCTCCTCAGTGCAAGACACATGAAAGCCCGCATGGAGTTTGCTAAAAAAAACACCTGAAGGACTCCAAGATGGTGAGAAATAAGATTCTTTGGTCTGATGATACCAAGATAGAATTTTTTGGCCTTAATTGTAAGCGGTATGTGTGGAGAAAACCAGGCACTGCTCATCACCTGTCCATTTCAGTCCCAACAGTGAAGCATGGTGGTGGCAGCATCATGCTGTGGGGGTGTTTTTCAGCTGCAGGAACAGGACGACTGGTTGCAATCGAGGGAAAGATGAATGCGGCCAAGTACAGGGATATCCTGGACAAAAACCTTCTCCAGAGTGCTCAGGACCTCAGACTGGGCCGAAGGTTTACCGTCCAACAAGACAATGACCCTAAGCACATAGATAAAATAACGAAGGAGTGGCTTCACAACAACTCCGTGACTGTTCTTGAATGGCCCAGCCAGAGCTCTGACTTAAATCCAATTGAGCATCTCTGGAGAGACCTAAAAATGGCTGTCCACCAACGTTTACCATCCAACCTGACAGAACTGGAGAGGATCTGCTAGGAGGAATGGCAGAGGATCCCCAAATCCAGGTGTGAAAAACTTGTTGCATCTTTCCCAAAAAGACTCATGGCTGTATTAGATCAAAAGGGTGCTTCTACTAAATACTGAGCAAAGGGTCTGAATACTTAGGACCATGTGATATTTCAGTTTTTCTTTTTTAATAAACCTGCAAAAAGGTCAACAATTCTGTGCTTTTCTGTCAATATGGGGTGCTGTGTGTACATTAATGAGGAAAAAAATGAACTTAAATGATTTTAGCAAATGGCTGCAATATAGTAAAGAGTGAAAAATTTAAGGGGGTCTGAATACTTTCCGTCCCCACTGTAAATGTATGTCTTTGTCTGTGTTTATTTATATTTCGCCATAGCTTGCAGAGGAACTGGAGTTGTCTGGTGTTGGGAGCATAAATGTTCACTATGGTATATTTTGCGTTGTTGATTTCACAGACTAAGATTATTGGAGACATAGAACGTCACATTGGAGCTTTCGTGCCTCGGACCTAAGGGAGAATCGCTTACCTGAGTGGTCTAACCCTTTACTTATGATTTATATTGATTGACAGATAGAAATGAGCCATTTCTAGTTTTACATGACAATGGAAGAGGTCCCAGTACCTGTCTGTTTCACATCTAATATAAATGTGCCCCTAAGGCCCAGAAGGTCGCTGTATAGCTGAACAGTTTGCACAAATGTTTTTTCATGTATGTAATATTCTTATAAGAATTTTTTTTTTCAATTAAATTCCCACCATTCCCTGCATACAGGTTAACATTTAAAGACAATGTTTTTTTTTTTGTTTTTTTTTTAACAATAACAAGTTTTATTAAAAAATATGCATTACAACCATTATATGCAATGAAGTCGTCAACAATACACAGAGAAAACATAGTAAATGTTACCAGGCTTAACTATCTATGCCATAGTAGCAGAGTATCATATATGACAAAAGGTAATGACATAGATCAGGAACAGTAACAGCATTGTATAGCCAAATAATGGGTTAATAGAAATATAATGCAGTAAAGGTATCTAGTATCAAGAAAAAGAAAGTTTTTCAAAACAAGGTTAAACAATAACATGACAGAAAGCAGAAAATTAATGTTACTTCTATACACAGGGTATTGGTAGGCACAAATTGTTCATATTTTTGAAAGTGTGGTCATTATCAAATAAATACTGTTTTTAAAGATGAAGCCATGATTTTTAGACTAAATGAAAGGAATTTAACAGTTAGTTTGGATCTTTTGTGGATCTAAATAGATAAAATCATTTTAGAATGATACATTTTGTAGCTGGATAGATTTTTTTTTACAAGTTTTTAATGTACAAAAGACCCCTGTAGCCTCCCTGGAAGTATGATTATGTCAGATTTTTAAATCTCAAAGTGGTACATTGTTTTGCATAGAAATTTGGTGTTTTATATTGTAGGCCTGTAAATGCTTAGTAATAACACACTTAATCTGTCCAAACAAGAGACTAGTAGACATCCCGGGTATGATAAAGTTTGAAACATGAAATCATTAATTATAATATAATAAATAACTATAAACAATTATAAAAAATAATAATAATAAAATAAATTTCCCCAAAAATCACTATCGCTCAAATCTGCAAGTGTTCTAATTTACTATCACTGTTTTCTAGCTGGTCTAAAACCGTTTTTGACGTAAAGGGACACTTTTTGGTTGCTATGGACAATCTCAAGTTTCCAGGCAGAAAGAACAGTGTATATCACATAAAACTGTAGGCAGGCCACTGGACAAAGCACTGGGGACAAAAGGGATGTGAAATGATTTGATACAGTAATGTAATCTGTAAGATTACTGTGTACTGTATGTGTTATGTATTTTGTACTTTTTGAATTTGCCCACGAGTGTGGCTCGGGGTTACTGCTAATGGTACTGAAATTTAACCCCGAGCCACACTCGGGAATACCGCCAGGAGGGTTAAGGCAAACCACCAGGCAGAAGTCCTTTGTGCCTTGAAATATTTATTTGATGTAAGGCATTACTCCATAATTCTCAACTGTTCCTCATTTGGAGGAACTGCCCTTTTGGAACCAAATCCCTCTGTTCTTCTTCCTTAACAAAAATTACTATTAAACTAGGAAAAGTTTTATACAAAATTTTACATCTGCCACCTAGAGTCCTTAACAACTTGAGTCTCAGAGCCACTTCGTCATGCAAAAACTGACCGTTTGTCCATTTACGTCCGTTTTTTTTTTTAACAGAAGAAAAATAGGACTTTGATCCAATCCAAAACATGGATGTTGACGGAAGCGAATGTAAACAGAAGTAAATGGATGATTATCCATTTACATCTGTTTTTCCATAGAGATGCCTTTAATGTTCGTTTTTTCATACGTCAACAGATGGATGAAATACGGACAAACAGCCTGCATGTGTGAAAGGGGCCTTAATCAGTAATCTCCAAACTGTGGCTTGAGGGACAGGTGCAGCTCTTTGCCTGCCCTTATTACACCCTTGGGACACCATTCCTCCCACTGACACCAATGAGGGGGCACCATTCCTCCCACTGACACCAATGAGAGGCCATCACTCCCCCCCCCCCCGACATCAATGAGGGAGAAAAATTCTCTCCACTGATACCAACATTTTCTACTTCAACTGGCCACAGTCTGGCCCCCTTAAAGTCTGAAGGACAGTAAACTTGCCCTTTGTTTAAAAAGATTGCATACCCCTGCCCTAAATGATAGAATTTTCATATTTCCAAAAGGAAGTATAAAGAAAAAGCAGTGGTGAAAGAAAAGCATGTGTGTGTTGAACCACTTGCCAACCACCCACCGTCAAATGATAGAGGAACGGTGCAGCTCTCGTTCTGGGTGGATGTCATATGATGGCGCACCGGAACGGCCGCTGTTGCGCACCAGGGGGGTGCACATCGCGCCAATCGAACGCAGCGCAGCCCTGATCTCTGTAAAGAGTCGTGGCCGTGGCTCTATAACCATGTAATCGGCTGTGTCAATCACAGCCGGTCACATGTAAATACAGAACTGTGAATGACAGAGTGTGTGGCGAGGAGTGCCCATCAGTGGCATCTCCTCGCAGAGGAGACCTGGGCAAGGTAATCAGGACACTGATCATCAGTGTCCTGATTACAGCAAAGCCCCAGCAGTGCCCATAAGTGCCACCAATCAGTGCCTATTTGTGCCATCAATCAGTGCCCTTCAGTGCCACCAATCAGTGCCCATAAGTGCCACCAATCAGTGCCCATAAGTGATGTCAGTTAGTGCAGCCTTTCAGTGCCCATCAGTGCCTGCTATTCAGTGCTGCCCTTTAATGCCCATCAGTGCCTCCCATGAGTGCCCATCAGTACCGCCCGTCAGTGCTGCCCATCAGTACCCATCAGCGCCGCCCATCAGTGTCCATCAGTGCTGTCTATCGGTGCTGCCTATCAGTGCCCACCAGCGCCACCCATCAGTGCCCATCAGTGCCGCCTATCAGTGCCCACCAATGCCGCATATCAGTGCCCCCTAGCAATGCCCATCAGTGTGGCATCTTAGTGCCTCATCATCAGTGCCACTTAATCAGTGCCCATAAGTGCCTCCTCATCAGTTCCCATCAGTGAAGGAAAAAAATGACTTATTTACAAAATTTACTGAGAGGAACTAAGAAAAACTTTTTTTTCCCAGCAGTGATTACATACCACCAAAAGAAAGCTCTATTTGTGTGAAGAAAAAGATAAAAAAATTCATTTGGGTACAATTTTGCATGACCGCGCAATTGTCATGTAAAGTGCGACAGCGCTGAAAGCTGCTAAATGGCCTGGGCAGGAAGGGGGTGAAAGTGCCCTGTAGGTAAGTGGTTAATCAGTTATTTTTCATATAAATTCTTAGTGGTCCGCATAAATGGGGACATGGCAGGGATGTTTTCTTTACTATATTCTTTGTACTAAAAAGCTGTTCTCAGTAGGTTGGATTGTACGATACCCTGAATTTATATTTTGTAATTGTTACTCACAAAAATAATTCTCCTGCTTCCAGTCTGTGGTTTACCTTGTATAGGTAGGCAGGGGTTATTATAAATGCTTGTGAAGATTTTTTACTCTATATATGTGTCTGTTTCCTAAGAAGTGAATTAAAGTGTTACTAAACCCACAACAGTAAAATCAGTCTGTATATGCAGTAAACCATGCTTGTTATACTCACTGTGGAACCTAAGGGGTTAATACTTTGCATTGTGTATAAATCCTGTGGGGTTGATTTACTAAAGGCAAATAGACTGTGCAAGTGCAGTTGCTCCAGAGCTTAGTAAATGAGCAGAAGCTCTGGTGACTTCCATCATCCAATCATGTGCAAGCACAAATGCTGCTTTTTTTTTTTTTGTGGAACGTGATTTTGTATTCTTTGCAAAGTGAAACTTTACATCATTTACAAAATTCTGGAGCAACTGCACTTGCAGAGTTCAATTGCGCATTGCAAAGTGCACAGTCTATTTGGCTTTAGCAAATCAACCCGTCTCTCTGATCCTTCTCTTTTTCTGCTGTCTCCAAAAAAGAACCTGATATTTACAGAGCCAGGGGACAGGCTGCACATGCTCAGTTTGGTGTGTATTGCTAGAGAGTTTTTTGTTTTTTTTTCTTGGGAGGGTGCATGTGATCAGCACAGGGCCAATCAGCACTGTCCGGACATGTCCAAACAGAGGATCAGGGGAGAATGAAAACTCCTCCTACAAGCTTTACTTGGAACTAATAGAAGTCACAAGGCTGCTATACGCTGCTGATGAGAAAAGGTATTTAGCAGTTTATATTTACTAAAATAATAGTATTTCCATGTTCTGTGTAATGTGGGAGATCAGATATAGTGAATTCAGGTTCCTGGGTTTAGTAACACTTAAGAAAGTTAAAAAGTAACTGGTTTCCTTTCCTTCTAAGCGCTGTATATAGAATGCTCACAGCTGTGTGGAGGTCTTAGTGACCTTGTTACCTTCTGTTTGCTGCGAAGATGAAGTCCTCAGGGCAGTGAGAACTATTGCTGTGTCTCTAGATTTTTACTCTCATTATACTGACTGCTGTATATATTCTAGTCAACTGCTATCAACTGTAGGGGGTTGATTGGGTAATGAGAGCAGAATTTTACTGTACGGAGCAGGTGAATATGTGATCTGCCTTCTAAAATAAGGGAAGCAGTTGTAATATATCCTTTGCATCTATCTTCCATCACTGTTCAGGAATCCATCGCAATACAACTTCGGCACTTTGCCTCTGTGCATGTGTTTTCTTTAATATATACACTCACCAGCCACTTTATTAGGTACACCCGTTCAATTGCTTGGTAACAAAAACTGCTAATCAGCCAATCACATGGCAGAAACTCAATGCATTTAGGCCTCCAGACGTTGGTAAAGAGGACTTGCTGAAGTTCAACTCGAGCATCAGAATGGGGAAGAAAGGGGATTTAAAGAGTAACTCCACTTTTGTTGAGAAAAAAAACCCTCCCCTCTATGTACAGTGGAACCTTGGATTACGAGCATAATCCGTTCCAGGAGAATGCTTTTGATCCAAAGCACTCGCATGTCAAAGCTAGTTTCCCCATAGAAGTCAATGGAAACGAAGATAATTAATTCCGCGTTGACTTCTATTACATGCAATACCACATGTGGCCAGAGGTGGGGGGGTGCCGGGGAGCCTCGGAAATACTCAGGGACAGCTCGGCTGAACTCGGAAAGCCTCAGAAAGGCTTTGAAACACTCGGGAACAGAGTATTTCTAAGTGTTTCTGAGTATTTCCGAGTCATTCCAAGTATTTCTGAACGGTTCCGAACCATTCTGAGTGTCCCCGACGCCCCCGTACCTCTGGCCAAATGCGGTACTGCACCGCCCATTAGCTTGAATTCTGCTCGTTTTGTGAGAGAACACTCGCAAACTGAGTCAGAATTTTAAAAAATAGTTGCTCGTCTTTCAAAAAGATCATTAACTGCGCTACTCGTAAACCAACGTTCTACTGTACATTGCGGGGATTTTAACAAACTTTGTTGCAGATTCCTACCTTTTGTTATTCTGAAGAAATCCCTGTGTGTTTCTCTGTTCTCATTTGCTGTTGCACCTGCAGGCCTCTAATGAGGAAAGTTGCTGGGTCTGCATCCCTTTAGACGTGATTTCCTACTAGGAGTATCTCACCAAAAAAAGGACATTTTTGTTGCAGGGGATGCCTAAAAACTGATTTGTATCTTAGTGCAGATTTCTAGGAAGATCAGTGAGCCAATCACACAAGCAGGAAATTATATTTCTGTGAGGCGAACTGTACACATTCTGTGTACAGAACACCTCCAGGTAGCCATATTGCATTTTATAGAAAATGACAGAGCTGCAGATTGAAAAGGAAAGGTCATTTTTAATAACATTCAATAACAATATGACTTGCGTCACAATTGTATACTCTATATTATTATTATTTTTTTTTTTTTTTGCTAATTTTTTTCCCCACAAAAGTGGAGTTACCTTTTAAGTGACTTTGAACGTGGCATGGTTGTTGGTGCCAGACAGGCTGGTCTGAGTTTTGCTGATCTACTGGGAGTTTCAAGCACAACCATCTCTCGAGTTTACAGAGAATGGTCCGAAAAAGAGAAAATATCCAGTGAGCGGAGGTTGTGTGGAGGAAAATTCTTTGTTGATGTCAGAGGTCAAAGGAGAATGGGCAGACTGGCTCGAGATAATAGAAAGGCAACAGTAACTCAAATATCCTCTTGTTACAATTAAGGTATGCAGAATACCATCTCTGAATGCACAAAACATCGAACCTTGAAGCAGATGGGCTACAGCAGCAGAAGACCACACCGGGTGCCACTCCTGTCAGCTAAGCACAGGAAACTGAGACTACAATTCTCACAGGTTTACTAAAATTGGACAATAGAAGACTGGAAAAATGTTGCCTGGTCTGATGAGCCTCGATTTTAGCTGCGACATTCAGATGGTAGGGTCAGAATTTGGTGTAAACAACATGAGAGCCTGGATCCATCCTGCCTTGTATCAATGGTTCAGGCTGGTGGTGGTGTAATGGTGTGGGGGATATTTTCTTGGCACACTTTGGGCCCCTTAGTACCAATTAAGCATTGTTTAAACACCACGGCCTACCTGAGTATTGTTGCTAACCATGTCCACCCCTTTATGACTACAGTGTACCCATCTTCTGATGGCTCCTTCCAGCAGGATAATGCACCATGTCACAAAGCTCCTTTGGAGCAACTGCACTAGCAAAGTGCACAGTCCATTTGCCTTTAGTAAGTCAACCCGACTGCACACTTTGCAAAGTGCAGTTGCTCCAGAGCTTAGTAAATGAGCAGAAGCTCTGCTGACTTCCATCATCCAATCATGTGCAAGCAAAAATGCTGTTTTTTTTTTTTATTTTCCTTGCATGTGATTGGGTATTCTTGGTAAAGTGAAGCCTTACCTCATTTACTAAGCTCTGGAGAAACTGCTCTTGCAGAGTGCACAGTCTATTTGCCTTTAGTAAACCAACCCCATAGTGTGTATGTGGAATATATCTATGTAGAGCCCGAAAAGTCCCAGTATATATTACTGACATATTCGGATATGTCGGATATTTACTTTCACTTTCACTAAGGCTGCTTTCGCACTGAAAGCACCGGCCGTTAGCGGTAAAGCGCCGCTTGTTTTAGCTGTTTACGCGACGCTTTTCGGCCCCCAGCGAGGTACTTTTAACCCCAAAAAATGGGTTAAAAACTCCTGTGATGCGGCGCTTCCTGAATCGCTTTTCAGGCACTTCGGAAGCGCTGCCCATTCTTTGCAATGGGCAGGGGCGTTCTGGGAGCGATGTATACAGCGCTCCCAACCCGCCCCGAAGATGTTGCTTGCAGGACTTTTCCGAACGTCCCGCAAGCGCACCACCCCAGTGTGAAAGCATCGTAATGATTGGGAGGCAGTTTTCAGGTGCTTTACAGGTGCTTTTTCTAGCACTAAAACGTCTGAAAGCCTCAGTGTGAAAGGGAGCTAAACCGTCCCACCAAGGTGCAGGGCAGGTTTACAGCCTGGAAGGCACAACAGCATACCTCCCGACTTTCTGAGATGGAAATGAGGGACACCTATCAGTAAATGTATGCAGGCATAGGACCTAAGGGGGGGGCGTGGCAAGGGGTGTGTCCTATAACTACATACTTTTGCTTATAGGTGTTCCTCATTCCTATTGCAGAAAGTTGAGAGGGATGGAAAGGGATGTGCTGCTGCCATAGAGAGGAATCCGGCAATAGATATGGGCGCATCCTCGGCTCTGCTTCTGGGCGGACTTTTCATCAACAGAAACTGATGCATAGTGTGATGTGTCTTAAAGACAGACTGGCTCCCAATGTCTTGGACCCCCCTACTACGAAACCAAGTTTTTTTGGTAATCTGACAGGATACTATAAATGTGGCAGATATCGAGTGTGCTCTATTAATATAGGCACACAAAGACGCACCCACAGGTTTATTGCTCATAGTACACATATGGAACATGAAATTGAGCCATTCATTACATGCTCGACGGAGGGGGTCGTCTATCTGCTCCAGTGCCCTTGCGGGATACAGTATGTGGGTAGGACCAGATGACCCCTCTCCGTCAAACTTAATGAGCACATTACCAATATTAAAAATGGATTGCCAAAACATTCAGTTTCCAAACATTATTTAACTACACACAACAAAGATCCCTCCAATACTATTTTCTTGGGGATTGATAAATATCGTCCTCATTGGAGGGGTAGCTCTCTTGTCAGGAGTATCTCTAGACTTGAGATTCTATGGATCCATAAAATGAAATGTTATATCCCATATGGGCTCAACGTGGATATTGATACAAATGCCTTTATAGATAATTCATGAGGGCGTTTTTTTGCCTGTGGTTGTGGGAGGATTATACACCTGTACTTCCTATATATTCTTATTTTTATATCCTTTGTGATGAATTCTTATTTTTGTCTGATATTATGTTAATTTGATATCTTAGTCTATGTATTTTATAGGTTCAGTTATTGGACCTAACTGTTTAATACAAGCCAGACTCCATGTGGGCCAGAGGAAATCATCTTTGACCTCGCTATTGTAATAATGGTGTGACATTTTTTCCTCTACTAATGGTTACATGCATGGTGGGTGGAGGATAGGGATGAGCCGAACACCCCCCGGTTCGGTTCGCACCAGAACCCGCGAACGGACCGAAAGTTCGCACGAACGTTAGAACCCCATTGACGTCTATGGGACTCGAACGTTCGAAATCAAAAGTGCTCATTTTAAAGGCTAATTTGCATGGTATTGTCCTAAAAAGGGTTTGGGGACCCGGGTCCTACCCCAGGGGACATGTATCAATGCAAAAAAAACTTTTAAAAACGGCCGTTTTTTCGGGAGCAGTGATTTTAATGATGCTTAAAGTAAAAAAAAAAAAGTGAAATATTCCTTTAAATATCGTACCTGGGGGGTGTCTATAGTATGCCTGTAAAGTGACGCGTGTTTCCCATGTTTAGAACAGTCCCTGCACCAAATGTCATTTTTAAAGGAAAAAATCTCATTTAAAACTGCTTGCGGGTTTAATGTCATGTCGGGTCATGGCAATATGGATGAAAATCAGTGAGACAAACGGCATGGGTACCCCCCAGTCCATTACCAGTCCCTTTGGGTCTTGTATGGATATTAAGGGGAACCCCGCACCCAAATTAAAATAAGGAAAGGTGTGGGGCCACCAGGCCCTATATACTCTGAACAGCAGTATACAGGCGGTGCAAACAAGACAGGGACTGTAGGTTTGTTGTTAAGTAGAATCTGTTTGTAATTTTGAACATTTTTAACGTGTTTAGCTCCAGCCAAAAAATCTTTTCTAAGCTTTTTGGAAAACATAGGGAAGGGTTATCACCCCTGTGACATTTGTTTTGCTGTCTTTCCTCCTCTTCAGAAGATTTCACCTCACTTTTTTGTCCCAATGAAAAATGTTTTTTGAAAATTTGGGTTTTTTTGTGGAACAAGGATTGGAAAGCATCAGTGGAAAGGAGAACTTGTTTTCCCATATTAACTCTTACAGGAGAGAATTTCCCTTCCTAGGGGTAGATTTCATCTCACTTCCTGTTGTCTCCTTCCGTTTGCAAGTAGGAGTCGTTTGTAAGTTAGATGTTTGAAAGTAGGGTCCTGCCCTATATACTCAGCAGAAATTTGGGCCTTAGGTGTTGCTGTGGCCACAACACTGTAAGCCCTCACAGGGCCCTGCTGTGAAATATTAGATCAAGAATTGTAATTACATGCCCCTGTTGAACAGGAGCTGAAAAATTAGGCCTTAGGCACTGGTGCTGGTGCCACAACACTGCAACCCCTCACAGACACTCTAGTTGGAACGCAGGAACGAGCCCTGCTGCAAATTATTGCTTCAAAAATTGTAATTACACGCCCCTGTTAGACAGGGGCAGAAAAATTGGGCCTTAGGCACTGGTGCTGGTGCCACAACACTGCAACCCCTCACAGACACTCTAGTTGGAACGCAGGAACGAGCCCTGCTGCAAAGTATTGCATCAAAAATTGTAATTACACGCCCCTGTTAGACAGGGGCAGAAAAATTGGGCCTTAGGCACTGGTGCTGGTGCCACAACACTGCAACCCCTCACAGACACTCTAGTTGGAACGCAGGAACGAGCCCTGCTGCAAAGTATTGCATCAAAAATTGTAATTACACGCCCCTGTTAGACAGGGGCAGAAAAATTGGGCCCTAGGCACTGGTGCTGGTGCCACAACACTGCAACCCCTCACAGACACTCTAGTTGGAATGCAGGAACGAGCCCTGCTGCAAAGTATTACATCAAAAATTGTAATTACACGCCCCTGTTAAACAGGGGCTGAAAAATTGTGCCTTAGGCACTGGTGGTGGCGCACAGAACCAAAAATGTTCTTACAAGCTATCAGCGTGATGATTGAGGAGGAAGAGGATAATTACTCAGGGATAGTCACTCAGCATCAGCATAGGCAGTCTTTGAAGGGATCTGAGATTTCAAAAAAAATTATTCGGTTACATCAGCATCAGGTGCTTGGTAGCTGGTGGTGATCCAAGACTCATTCATTTTTATGAAGGTCAGCCGATCGACCGAGTCGGTGGACAGACGCACCCTGTGATCGGTTACCACGCCTCCAGCAGCACTGAATGTGCGTTCCGAAAGAACGCTGGATGCAGGACAGGCCAGTAGCTCAATTGCATACTGTGCAAGCTCTGGCCAGTGATCCATCCTCAAGACCCAGTAACCCAGAGGATTTTCGGTGGGAAAGGTGTCCAAGTCTGATCTTGCCCCTAGGTATTCCTGCACCATGTAAAACAGACGCTGGCGATGGTTGCTGGAACCGATCATACCTTGGGGCTGCGGACCAAAAAATTGTCTGAACGCATCGGTCAGACGGCCACCTTCTCCACCGCTCCTTCTTTGACTGACCGAAGCCTCAGCAACACGTTGTCCAGAAACAGGAGTTTGTAACCTCCCAGTCTCTGGGAACGCGTTGCACAGACCTTTCTGCAAGGCCTCCCGAAGATGTTTCATCCTCTGCTCCCTCTGCGATGGCAAGATAAGGTCCGCAACCTTACCCTTGTAACGTGGATCAAGGAGGGTTGCCAGCCAGTATTGGTCCTTCTCCTTGATACCACGAATACGAGGATCCTTACGCAGGCTTTGCAGGATCAGGGAGGCCATGCAGCGTAGGTTTGCTGAGGCATTCGGTCCGGAGTCCTCTGGGTCACTAAGAACGACATGGTCCGCAGCCACCTCCTCCCAGCCACGTACAAGTCCATGTGTTTCTTGGGACTGATCCCTTAAAGACTGCTGCTGATGCTGAGTGCCAGGCTCCACCTCCATACTGACACAATCTTCCTCCTCCTCCTCTTCCTCCTCGTCCTCTTCCTGTGTGATCGGCGGGCACGCAGGAACACTGTCTGGATAAAGGGGGCCTTGAGAGCTAAGGAAGTCCTCCTCTTCCTGCCTCTGTTCTGCCTCAAGTGCCCTGTCCATTATTCCACGCAGCGTGTGCTCCAACAGGTGGACAAGGGGGACAGTGTCACTGATGCATGCACTGTCACTGCTCACCATCCTCGTGGCCTCCTCGAATGGTGACAGGACAGTGCATGCATCCCTGATCATGGCCCACTGGCGTGGGGAAAAAAAACCAAGCTCCCCTGACCCTGTCCTGGTGCCATAGTCGCACAGGTACTCATTTATGGCCCTCTGCTGCGTGTGCAGCCGCTGCAGCATGGCCAACGTTGAGTTCCACCTGGTGGGCATGTCACAGATTAGGCGGTTCTTGGGCAGGTTAAACTCCTTTTGGAGGTCCGTCAGCCGAGCACTGGCATTATATGACCGGCGGAAATGCACACAGACTTTCCTGGCCTGCCTCAGGACATCCTGTAAGCCCGGGTACCTGCCCAAGAACCGCTGCACCACCAAGTTAAGGACGTGAGCCAAACAGGGCACATGGGTCATTTGTCCCTGTCGGAGGGCAGAGAGGAGGTTGGTGCCATTGTCGCAAACCACCATTCCTGCCTTAAGTTGGCGTGGCGTCAACCACCTCTGAACCTGCCCCTGCAGAGCTGACAGAACCTCTGCCCCAGTGTGGCTCCTGTCCCCCAAGCACACCAGCTCAAGCACCGCATGGCATCTTTTGGCCTGCGTACTTGCGTAGCCCCTTGAACGCCTACGGAGCACCGCTGGTTCCGAGGAAGAGGCCATGGAGGAAGAAGAAGAGGAGGGGGTGGAGGAGAGAGGTGTGTCACAATCAGCATTTTGGAGGCGTGGTGGCGGAACAACCTCCAACACTACTGCACCTTGTCCTGCATCCTTCCCAGCTGCCAGCAGAGTCACTCAATGCGCCGTGAAACTTAGGTAACGTCCCTGTCCATGCCTGCTGGACCATGAGTCAGCGGTAATATGCACCTTACCGCTGACCGCCCTGTCCAGCGAGGCATGGACATTGCCTTCCACATGCCGGTAGAGAGCCGGAATCGCCTTCCGTGAGAAAAAGTGGCGTTTGGGTACCTGCCACTGAGGAACCGCACATTCCACAAACTCACGGAAGGGGGCAGAGTCTACCAACTGAAAAGGCAGCAGTTGAAGTGCTAGCAATTTTGCCAAGCTAGCATTCAACCGCTGGGCATGTGGATGGCTGGGAGCAAACTTCTTTCGGCGGTGCAGCAGCTGGGGCAGGGAAATTTGCCTGGTACAATCTGACGTCGGTGTACCAAAAGCAGATTGCCCACAAGTACTTGGCTGTGACACACCTAATTCTACACCTTCATTCCTCTCACTGCAGGTCTCAGAGAGGACTGAAGGTCTAGTGGGGTTGGAAATCTCAGCTGATGAGGAGCAAGGAGAGATCCTCTTTGTTCTTTGGTGTGGGTCTTTTAGATACGCTTGCCAACGAACTGCATGGCAGGTCAACATATGTCTGGTCAAGCATGTGGTACCCAAGCGGGAGATATTTTGGCCACGCGAGATACGCTTGAGACATATGTTGCAAATAGCAGCGGTGCGATCTGATGCACTCGTCTCAAAAAAGGCCCACACCAAAGAACTTTTTGAATAACGCGCAGAGACTGCAGCGCCCTGCACATGTGGAGCTTTGGGGTGTGATGCAGTCAATGTGCTGCCCTTAGGCTGGCCCCTGGAGGGCATCCTGCCTCGTTGGTGATGTGCTGCCGCCTCCTCCTCCTCCTCCTCCTCCTCCTCCTCCTCTCTCCTATCAGGCACCCACGTTGAGTCAGTGACCTCATCATCCCCTCCCTCCTCATCACTGGAGCAAACCTGGCAGTATGCTGCAGCAGGGGGAGCATGACTGCCAGATTGCTGTCCTTCTTGGGCACCCCCTCTGTCCGCGCTCATGTTACTGCCTTCATCGAGCTCAGTATCGTCATCAGAGCCTTCCAAACGCTGGGCATCCTCCTGGAGCATGTACCCAACACTGTGGTCAAACAGTTCGAGGGAATCCTCATGAGGACATGGTGGAGCTAGGGAAGGAGTCACTGATGACATTGAGCTGAGGGAAGAGGCCGCTGCTTTGCCAGACAAAGCACCCTGGGCATGGGTGAGAGAGGATGAGGAGGATGAGGACGGCTTGGTCATCCACTCGACCAAGTCTTCCGCATGTTGCGGCTCAACATGGCCAGCTGCCGAAAAAAAGGCCAAGCGTGTCCCATGGCCACGTGCTGATGAGGATGCTCCGTCTCCACGACCAGCACTAGACACAGAGCCTGCTTGCCCTCTCTTATTGGCTTGTGACTGTCTGCCTCTCCTTCTTGGCCTTCCAGACATACTAATGGCCTGTAGCTGCACTAAGCTGGGATAGAACACCTGTAATTTTCTTCAAGTAGCTTTATATACTGTAACCAGACAAGCCTGCCTGTCAGTAGGAAGATAACAGGAACGGATCTAGCTGAACACTGTGAGCAGGACGCACTGTACTAAATGTAAATAGTCTAGCTGCCTGACCGTGGTACTAATAGGATCAAATAGAACACCTGTAATTTTCTTCAGGTAGCTTTATATACTGTAACCAGACAAGCCTGCCTGTCAGTAGGAAGATAACAGGAACGGATCTAGCTGTACACTGTGAGCAGGACGCACTGTACTAAATGTAAATAGTCTAGCTGCCTGACCGTGGTACTAATAGGATCAAATAGAACACCTGTAATTTTCTTCAGGTAGCTTTATATACTGTAACCAGACAAGCCTGCCTGTCAGTAGGAAGATAACAGGAACGGATCTAGCTGTACACTGTGAGCAGGACGCACTGTACTAAATGTAAATAGTCTAGCTGCCTGACCGTGGTACTAATAGGATCAAATAGAACACCTGTAATTTTCTTCAGGTAGCTTTATATACTGTAACCAGACAAGCCTGCCTGTCAGTAGGAAGATAACAGGAACGGATCTAGCTGTACACTGTGAGCAGGACGCACTGTACTAAATGTAAATAGTCTAGCTGCCTGACCGTGGTACTAATAGGATCAAATAGAACACCTGTAATTTTCTTCAGGTAGCTTTATATACTGTAACCAGACAAGCCTGCCTGTCAGTAGGAAGATAACAGGAACGGATCTAGCTGAACACTGTGAGCAGGACGCACTGTACTAAATGTAAATAGTCTAGCTGCCTGACCGTGGTACTAATAGGATCAAATAGAACACCTGTAATTTTCTTCAGGTAGCTTTATATACTGTAACCAGACAAGCCTGCCGGTCAGTAGGAATTTAACAGGAACGGATCTAGCTGAACACTGTGAGCAGGACGCACTGCACTAAATGTAAATAGCAGGAACGGATCTAGCTGAACACTGTGAGCAGGACGCACTGCACTAAATGTAAATAGTCTAGAAGATAACAGGAACGGATCTAGCTGAACACTGTGAGCAGGACGCACTGCACTAAATGTAAATAGTCTAGAAGATAACAGGAACGGATCTAGCTGAACACTGTGAGCAGGACGCACTGCACTAAATGTAAATAGCAGGAACGGCTCTAGCTGAACACTGTGCGCAGGACGCACTGCACTAAATGTAAATAGCAGGAACGGATCTAGCTGAACACTGTGAGCAGGACGCACTGCACTAAATGTAAATAGCAGGAACGGATCTAGCTGAACACTGTGAGCAGGACGCACTGCACTAAATGTAAATAGCAGGAACGGATCTAGCTGAACACTGTGAGCAGGACGCACTGCACTAAATGTAAATAGCAGGAACGGATCTAGCTGAACACTGTGAGCAGGACGCACTGCACTAAATGTAAATTGCAGGAACGGATCTAGCTGAACACTGTGAGCAGGACGCACTGCACTAAATGTAAATAGTCTAGAAGATAACAGGAACGGATCTAGCTGAACACTGTGAGCAGGACGCACTGCACTAAATGTAAATAGCAGGAACGGATCTAGCTGAACACTGTGAGCAGGACGCACTGCACTAAATGTAAATAGCAGGAACGGATCTAGCTGAACACTGTGAGCAGGACGCACTGCACTAAATGTAAATAGCAGGAACGGATCTAGCTGAACACTGTGAGCAGGACGCACTGCACTAAATGTAAATTGCAGGAACGGATCTAGCTGAACACTGTGAGCAGGACGCACTGCACTAAATGTAAATAGTCTAGAAGATAACAGGAACGGATCTAGCTGAACACTGTGAGCAGGACGCACTGCACTAAATGTAAATAGCAGGAACGGATCTAGCTGAACACTGTGAGCAGGACGCACTGCATTAAATGTAAATAGTCTAGATAGAAGATAACAGGAACGGATCTAGCTAAACTGAATACAGTGTATATATATATATGCAACACCTGGGATGCATATATATACACAATACACTGTAAGTGCAGCTAACTGACTGACTGTTCTGCCTAATCTATCTAACTCAAATCAAATGACACTGTCTCTCTCTCTCTCTATCTCTCAGCACACCGGAACACACACTACACAGGGCCGCCGTGCAGGCGGCCTTATATAGTGTGGGGTGTGTACTAAATCCCCTGAGCCATAATTGGCCAAAGCCACCCTGGCTTTGGCCAATTACAGCTCTCTCTACTGACAGCGCTGTGATTGGCCAAGCATGCGGGTCATAGTGCATGCTTGGCCAATCATCAGCCAGCAATGCACTGTGATGCCGCAGTGAATTATGGGCCGTGACGCGCCACACGAATTTAGCGCGAACGGCCCATAACGTTCGCAATTCGGCGAACGATCGAACAGCCGATGTTCGAGTCGAACATGGGTTCGACTCGAACACGAAGCTCATCCCTAGTGGAGGATAATGGTCACTAATTTGCAATATGTGGTCCGCTCACACAGGCCTTATAGCAATACATTCAGACAGGGTATGATTGAATGATAACTTTCTGTATTATTGCTCACAGGGATATGCTATCTGTTATTATTTACTAGTAAACATTCAATATTAATCCGTTAGGTCTAATTTGGTTCTCTTGTCCTCTACACAATTTTTATTTTATTTCTTTTTTTTAGAAACTATTGGTACTCCTAAGCAGTTTTTTTTTTAGGTTTTAATATTGTTTTTTTCTCGGTACAGAAGTCAAATATGACTGGTGCCGTATACTTGCCAATTTTTAGTCATTCTATATGGTTGATTATGATCATAACATCTTTAGGTTTTGTTTTATTATGTGCCTGACCCGCCGTAGGAGATCACTTTTCCAGCACCTAATGTGGTGGATCCGGACTTGTGCCATGTTTTAATGTGGAACGCTAGATGGTTTCCTGGTCTGGACTCACATCGAGGCTTGGTTTAATTCTATTGGCTTTTATACGCGACACGTCAGTGCGTCGCCCATGCCCCAGACGACGTCATTGTATGACGAAACGCGCGTTGGGAGGAGCTGACGTGCTGACGTCTCGCGTGGACTGTTCGAGGGATGGGTGTTCGTACAAGCCGGCCAGCTGATTTCCTTTTTAATACTTCGGAACATCAGTATCAGTATTATGCTATGATGATCCTTTCTCGTTCTGGGAACATCTGAATACCACCATATTCCATCCTAATCACGGTCTGTGACTGGCGAGTTTGGCAGTCCCTATGCTGACCATCTAGAAGGGTTATGCCTGGAATCTGTCCTTGTGGCTCTCCATTGGATAAAGGCCCTGGCCGGGTATAGGTCGCAAGCTCTTATAGCTTGCCGTCTGGTAAGCAAGCATTTTGTACGGTTTATCACTGGTGGTGCGGTGGAGGATGAAATTCATTATCTGAACTTTATTGAACACGTCTGGCTAAACATTGAGCACTGCCTACCTATGATGATGGACGTTTATTTTTAGTTTTTCCAGTTTCTATACTGCTCACTGTTAAATATCACTGGTGTATGTTTTGCAATATATAATGTATTTAGCGCTGCTACTTATTGTCCTATTTTCGTATGTGTGTATCTCACTTTTAGCAGCAGCTTTTTTTCGATTCTTTATTTCACATTCAATTATTTGTAATTTTTCTTTTAATTCATTCACAGCGCGGTATTTTCTGTTTGATTATAGTGTGATGTAGCAGTCTGTGTATTTTGTGCCCAGATTCTTCAGCATGCTTGCAACCTGCCACTTTTCTATTCTATTTGAATTCAAATTTATTCTATTCGAAATTTGAATTTCTGAAGATGGTCATATTCTTATATTCTTTCTATTCTATTCTATTTTCTATTATTTCATTTTCTATTCTATTCAAGATTCTATTTTCAGAAGAACGTTATATTCTTTCTATTTTTTGTATTCTATTCTATTATTTTCTATTCTATTCTATTCTTTTTTTCTTTTCTATTTGAATTCAAATGTATTCTATTTGAAATTCGAATTTCATAAGATGGTTTTATTCTTTCTATTTTATTCTATTCTATTCTTTTTTTATTCTATTCTATTCCTTTATTTTATTTTGTATTTTATTCTGTTCTTTTATTTTCTATTCTATTTTGTTCTGTTTTACTCTATTCTTTTCTATTATATTCTTTTATTTTCTATTCTATTCCTTTATTTGTTATTCTATCCCTTTATTTTGTATTCAATTTTTTTCTATTCTTTTATTTTCTATTCTGTACTGTTTTACACTATTATATTCCATTCATTTATTTTCTATTCGATTATTTTCTACTCTATTATATTCTTTTCTTTTCTATTTGAAATTTGCATTTCAGAAGAAAGTTATATTCCTTCTATTTTTTTCTATTCTATTGTTTTTTCTATTCTTTTCTATTCTATTATTTTCTATTGTATTCTATTCTGTTATATTCTTTTATTTTCTATTTGAATTCAAATGTATTCTATTTGAAATTTGAATTTAATAAGATGGCTATATTCTTTCTATTTTATTCTATTCTATTTTTTGTTACTCCTTTAGTTTCTATTCTATTTGTTCTGTTCTTTTATTTTCTATTCTATTTTATTCTGTTTTACTCTATTCTGTTCTATTATTTTATTTTCTATTCTATTCCTTTATATTCTATTCTATCCATTTATATTTTATTACATTTTTTCTATTCCTTTATTTTGTATTCTGTTCTGTTTTACTCTATTATATTATCCATTTTTTGTTCCTTGTGCTGCTGTGTCATATTAAGTTCTAAAAAAGCTACTAAACATCACTGTGGAAAAATATCTCGGTTATTTCCTTTTTACTGTCTTTTTTTGTTTACTCCTTTGTAGATAAATCAGCAAACCCTGCAAGCTTTGTGCTCAGTCAGCCACATCCATAGTAACCGGCTTCATAAAAGGAGATTGGATCCCTCCTATTTACATTAGAAAAGACCTCTTGCTGCCCAGAGTGCCCAGCTAAAATATGTTCTGTTTATGAACATCAGTGATATTCTGCATAACTGGAGGAACATAAAGGAAAAGTCTTGTCCATAGCAGATGGTCAGATCAGAGCTGGCATCTTTGTAGAGCAAAATGAAAAATGAAAAAATACGGCTTCTGTGGGTGGCAGCTCTTAATTTCTTACTACATTAGATATTTACAGAGTAGAAGGGGCAGTTTAAGGAGACACAGAAGCAAAACATTGGGTCATGTGATCTCCCCACAGCTGTCATTTGTAACAGCACATGTGATCTCCCCACAGCTGTCATTTGTAACAGCACATGTGATCTCCCCATAGCTGTCATTTGTAACAGGTCATGTGATCTCCCTACAGCTGTCATTTGTAACAGGTCATGTGATCTCCCTACAGCTGTCATTTGTAACAGCACATGTGATCTCCCTACAGCTGTCATTTGTAACAGGTCATGTGATCTCCCCATAGCTGTCATTTGTAACAGCACATGTGATCTCCCCACAGCTGTCATTTGTAACAGCACATGTGATCTCCCCATAGCTGTCATTTGTAACAGGTCATGTGATCTCCCTACAGCAGTCATTTGTAACAGCACATGTGATCTCCCCATAGCTGCCATTTGTAACAGCACATGTGATCTCCCCATAGCTGTCATTTGTAACAGGTCATGTGATCTCCCCACAGCTGTCATTTGTAACAGGTCATGTGATCTCCCTACAGCTGTCATTTGTAACAGCACATGTGATCTCCCCACAGCTGTCATTTGTAACAGGTCATGTGATCTCCCCAGAGCTGTCATTTGTAACAGCACATGTGATCTCCCCACAGCTGTCATTTGTAACAGCACATGTGATCTCCCCATAGCTGTCATTTGTAACAGGTCATGTGATCTCCCCACAGCTGTCATTTGTAACAGGTCATGTGATCTCCCCAGAGCTGTCATTTGTAACAGCACATGTGATCTCCCCAGAGCTGTCATTTGTAACAGCACATGTGATCTCCCCATAGCTGTCATTTGTAACAGCACATGTGATCTCCCCACAGCTGTCATTTGTAACAGGTCATGTGATCTCCCCACAGCTGTCATTTGTAACAGGTCATGTGATCTCCCTACAGCTGTCATTTGTAACAGCACATGTGATCTCCCCACAGCTGTCATTTGTAACAGCACATGTGATCTCCCCACAGCTGTCATTTGTAACAGGTCATGTGATCTCCCCAGAGCTGTCATTTGTAACAGCACATGTGATCTCCCCACAGCTGTCATTTGTAACAGCACATGTGATCTCCCCACAGCTGTCATTTGTAACAGGTCATGTGATCTCCCCACAGCTGTCATTTGTAACAGGTCATGTGATCTCCCTACAGCTGTCATTTGTAACAGCACATGTGATCTCCCCACAGCTGTCATTTGTAACAGGTCATGTGATCTCCCCACAGCTGTCATTTGTAACAGGTCATGTGATCTCCCTACAGCTGTCATTTGTAATAGGCCATGTGATCTCCTCACAGCTGTAATTTGTAATATTATATTAAATTCTTTTATTTTCTATTCTATTATTTTATATTCCATTATAATCTTTTCTATTCTATTCCTTTATTTTCTATTCTATTTTATTCTCTTCTGAAATTTAAATTCGATTTTAAAGCTATTCGATTCGAAAACGATTCGACTTTGATTCGAAAAATATTCAAATTTCGTCCAAAAATTTTATTTCATTATTTCGGATTTGTTTAACTTCGTCACTATTGAATAACGAAAAATTTGTCCGAACTAAACGAACTGCACGTGTCTGTGGTGAACCAAAATCATTGTATTTTTATATCAATTTATGGGTATTAAGGAATATATTTAAATACAGTATTTTTACCCATAATTTATCTTTAAAGTGCAGTTCCAGGCAAGTACGGGTATACAGCAACCACAGCAACTGAGCCCAAACTAAACCTGTTGCGAAAATGAAAAATCCAACCAGCCTGTGCTAGGTGAGCTGCAGTACTTAAAGGATAAGTTCACCTTTAAAAAAAATTAAAAATAAATGCACTCTTTTTTTGCAAAACATGCGTTCTCTCAAACCTGGAAGCCTAGCAAGGGCTCTGGCTGTGTGGATAGGTGGTGTGGAAGCATGGTTGGGTTAGTATACTGTACATATCTAGGGGGTGCCCTATCTGTAGACACCCCAAATACAGCTCTTGACCCACATCCTTCATGGGACTAACACTTCTTATTGCTGGGTTTTCATTTTTGCCTGGATTTCATCTGTATAAAAGACTTAAGAGAGGATGAGTTGTGTAACAAAGTAAAGCTGAAAATTTTTTTAATAAAATTCTTCTCCACATTTTATTAGAGTTATTATGTGGCAATGTTTCACTCCAGTTGTCGGTTTCAGAGCTTTGGCTATATTGCTTTTTTGTTCCTTGTGCTGCTGTGTCATATTAAGTTCTAAAAAAGCTACTAAACATCACTGTGGAAAAATATCTCGGTTATTTCCTTTTTGCTGTCTTTTTTTTTTTGTACTCCTTTGTAGATAAATCAGCAAACCCTGCAAGCTTTGTGCTCAGTCAGCCACATCCATAGTAACCGGCTTCATAAAAGGAGATTGGATCCCTCCTATTTACATTAGAAAAGACCTCTTGCTGCCCACAGTGCCCAGCTAAAATATGTTCTGTTTATGAACATCAGTGATATTCTGCATAACTGGAGGAACATAAAGGAAAAGTCTTGTCCATAGCAGGTGGTCAGGTCAGAGCTGGCATCTTTGTAGAGCAAAATGAAAAAGGAAAAAATACGGCTTCTGTGGGTGGCAGCCCTTAATTTCTTACTATATTAGATATTTACAGAGTAGAAGGTACTTGACTAATGTCCTGCAAGTGCAACTCCTTCATTTATGAATATCAATGTCCATTGTGGGGCAGTTTAACCACTTCGTGCCCAGGCCAATTCTGACATTTCTGTCCTACATGTAAAATTCATAATTTTCTTGCTAGAAAATTACATAGAACCCCCAAACATTATATATATATATTTTTTAGCAAAGACCCTAGAGAATACAATGGCGGTCATTGCAACTTTTTATCTCGCGCGGTATTTGCGCAGCAATTTTTCGAACGCGTTGTTTTTGGAAAAAAAACAGTTTCATGCGTAAAAAAAAACCCAAAACATTAAAGTTAGCCCAATTTTTTTGCATATTGTGAAAGATGAAGTTATGCCGAGTAAATATATACCTAACATGTCACACTGCAAAATTGCACACACTCGTGGAATGGCGCCAAACTTTGGTACTTAAAAATCCCCATAGGCGACGCTTTAAAATTTTTTACTGGTTACATGTTTCAATTTACAGAGGAGGTCTAGGGCTAGAATTATTTCTCTCGCTCTAACGTTCGTGGTGATACCTCACATGTGTGGTTTGAACACCGGTTTCATATGTGGGCGGGACTTACGTATGCGTTCGCTTCTGCGTGCGAGCACATGGGGACAGGGACACTTTAATTTTTTTTTTTTTTTTTTTATTGTTAATTTGACTTTTATTTTTTTAGTTTGACATTTAAAAAAAAAAATAATTTTGATTACTTTTATTCCTATTACAATGAATGTAAACATCCCTTGTAATAGGAATATGGCACGATCGGTCCTTTTTACAGTGAGATATGGGGTCAATAAGACCCCACATCTCACCTCTAGGCTGGGAAGCCTAAAATAAAAAAAAAACAAAAAAAAACGATCACGGCTTCCCAGCCGAAGCGGCGCCGTTTTTTTTTAATGCAGAGGCTGGGCGTGACGTCATAACATCGCACCTGGCCTCCGAACAATCATAGAGACTCCAGCGACCATCTGGTCCGCCGGAAATCTCTACAATCACCATCCGGGGCTGGCGGATCCTGTGTCCGACTCACCGATGGAAGCGGTGATTCGGTACAAGCACCGGAGGGCGGCGGGAGGGGGGTTGTCCCCTCCCGCCACCTGTAAGAACGATCAAGCGGTGGAACAGCCGCTATGATCATTCTTATGGTGTAGAGAATCGCCGGCGGAAAAAGCTGATATCTGAATGATGTCTGTAGCTACAGGCATCATTCAGATATAGCCCCGCAAAGTCGAGGACGTCCCAGGACGCCCTACGGGCGCAAAGTGGTTAAGGAGACACAGAAGCAAAGCACTGGGTCATGTGATCTCCCCACAGCTGTCATCTGTAACAGGTCATGTGATCTCCCCACAGCTGTCATTTGTAACAGCACATGTGATTTCCCCACAGCTGTCATTTGTAACAGGTCATGTGATCTGCCTACAGCTGTCATTTGTAATAGGCCATGTGATCTCCTCACAGCTGTCATTTGTAATAGGTCATGTGATCTCAGAATCCAGAAATGTCATTGCAGCACTGCATGATAGATGCAAGGGTCTGTCAGAAGTCCAGAAACTCATTGAGCTTTTATACACACACACTAATTACAAGCAAACAGATCACAGGTGAGGATGATTACCTTTAATAGCCATTAAAACTAATTTATGTCAACTTGTGTGCATGTTATCAGGCCAAAATCACCAGGGTATGTAAACTTTTGATCAAGGTCATTTGGGTAGTTTCTGTTGTAATTATGATTTAAAAAGAGTAAACACAGTTGATTGCTAATAAATGGCTTCAGCCAAACACCAACCATGAGTGAAAGAAATGTTTTTGTATTATCATTCATATTCTCTGAAAAATGGCCAAGAAATCATAAATTCTTCCAGGGTATGTAAACGTATGAGCACAACTGTATATATCTATATATATAGATATATATATCTTGACTAAAGGATTCGTCAACCTTGGTCCTTACAATTAAAAAAAAAGACACAGACAGTGACATGGGTTTTATATGGCCACAGGAGCCAAATGTTTATTAACCAAATTTTATCAAACAGACAATAGCAAGTGCCAAGCTGGATGATCATCTATATCACCTCGACACAGTGAAGGAAAGGGTGAGACTATATACACACAAGCACAATGACTGTATACATATATGGCACAGACGTCTAGGTCACAGACACCCAGAATGCATACAGGAACTACAAAGGAGGAATCTGACAAGGGATCTAACAGTATCCCCTTGTCCAGTTACTGGTAAGTGTGAATGTTGCATGAAATCCAAAGCGACAAGAGCAACACTTCCCAAAGTCAGTCAGAAAAGAGCTTCAAGACCACTTGACTTAGTTCACAGTGACGTGTGTGGTCCCCTAAACCCACCCACACCTGGAGGTAACTACCTAATGCAACACAAGAGTGAAGTTTTCAACAAATTAAAAGACTATATAACAAAGACCAGTAACAAGTTTCAGAGGAAGCCTCTTATACTTCGGAGCGATAATGGAGATTAATTCACAGGAGGTAAGATACAAGAGTACTTAAAACAGAATGGAATAGAACATTAAAAGACAGTCCTGTATATACCAGAACAAAATGGAGTAGCTGAAAGAAAGAATAGAACTCTGACTGAAATGATCTGAAATGATCAGATGTATGCTGACAGACTCTGGACTACCACAAAAATACTGGGGTGAGGCAGCCATGACAGCTACATATTTGCAGAACAGACTTCTTTCCAGAACAGTGGAGAAAACCCCATATGAACTATGGCACAATGAGAAGCCAAGTGTAAAACACCTAATGCCGCGTACACACGGTCGGACTTTTCGTCTACAAAAGTCCGACAGCCTGTCCGACAGACTTCCGGCGGACTTTCGGCGGACTTGCAGCAGACTTTCTAACGAACGGACTTGCCTACACACGACCACACAAAAGTCTGACGGATTCGTACGTGATGACGTACACCGGACTAAAATAAGGAAGTTCATAGCCAGTAGCCAATAGCTGCCCTAACATGGGTTTTTGTCCGTCGGACTAGCACACAGACGAGCGGATTTCGGGTCCGTCGTAGTTACGACGTAAAGATTTGAAGCATGTTTCAAATCTAAAGTCCGTCGGATTTGAGGCTGAAAAAGTCTGCTGAAAGTCCGGAGAAGCCCACACACGAACGGATTACCAGCCAGCTTTAGTCCGTCGGCGTCCGTTGGACTTTTGTAGACGAAAAGTCCGACCGTGTGTACACGGCATAAGAGTTTTTGGATGCAAAGCATTCATCTACATACCTGAAGAAAAACACACCAAACTCCAGAACAGAGCGTTTGAAGGTATCTTTGTTGGATACAGTGACAATGTCAAGGGTTACAGAATCCTAAATCCCAAAAACAACAAGGTTACCATTAGCAACAGCATAACTTTTTGCTGAAGATTTAAGAGACAATGTAATGACAACAGTAGAAGTGAGAATAGAAGAGAAAACTGACATTGACCAGCCCATCTATGTAACTTCCGAACAAACAGTTGAAGTGCAGACTCAGCCAGCACTGAAGAGCAGAAACAAGAAGACTCAGACACAAAAATGAGACGTTCAACAAGAGAAAACAAAGGTAAATCACTTATACGTCTCTCATACAAAGCAAGTACTGCCAGTATCAACGAACCTGCGAGCTGGGAAGACATATCTCAACTTCCAGAACAAGAAGCAAGCAAATGAATAAAGGCTGCTGAGGAAGAGATGAAATCCATGCATGACACCAAAACATGGACACTTACAGAATTACCACCCGGAAGGAAAGCCATAGGCTGTAAATGGACTTTTAAAGTGAAATACAATGCAGATGGCACAATTGAACGGTACAAAGCAAGACTAGCAGCCAAAGGCTATTCTCAAAAATACGGAGAGGACTATGATGAGACATTTCACCAGTAGTCAAGCACACTACAATACAGACTTTACTGACAACAGCCGCCATAAGGAAAATGCAAGTGAAACATTTTGATGTGAAAACCGCGTTTCTACATGGCGATTTAACAGAAGAAATTTTCATGGAACAGCCGCCAGGATTCAAAGATGAACAAAGGTTAGACCTAGTATGCAAACTTCGCAGGAGTATATATGGTCTAAAGCAAGCAGCCAGGGCTTGGAATATAAAAATAAATGAAGTGCTTACACATCAAAACTTTCTAAGGAGTTAAGCAGACCCCTGCTTATACACAAAGAGATTGGCAAATCGATGGGTCTATATGCTCATTTATGTGGATGACATCCTGATTTGTTTTGAGCAAGAAAGGGATGAAGCAGAAATACTGGAAAAACGAAATCAGCACTTTGACACCAAAGATCTTGGCAACATAAAGAATTACCTCGGTATCCAGATCGAGAGAGAGGAAGATGGCAGCTTTCTTCTGAACCAAAGGCACAAAATACAAGAAATAATTGAAACATTTGGAATGGAAGACGCCAAACCGGTAAAATCTCCCATGGAAACCAACTACCTAAAGGAGATGAATTGTCAAGATAACTCATTACCTACTAATACTCAATACAGAAAAGCAATAGGGAAATTGCTGTACCTTACTACTGCTAAAAAGGCCGGACATTGCAGCAACTGTTGGAATCCTATGCAGAAAGGTTTCGATGCAAAGTAAAAAGGACTGGATTGCTGTAAAGTGAATTATTCGCTTAAAGGGACTTCGCACTACAAGTTAAAGTTACCAGCAAGTGATGAAAGCACCCTCCCTAACAGGATATGTGGATGCTGACTGGGCAGGAGACACCAGTGACAGAAAATCTACCAGTGGCTACTTATTCTTTCTGTCAGGTGGTGCCATCAGTTGGACTAGTAGAAAGCAACTCTCTGTTACACTGTCATCTACAGACTTAGGTCAACCACAGTTGAGACCAACAGAAATCTATGAGGACAATCAAGGATACCTTGTACTTGCGCACATGGAAGGAGTTAATTCAAAAACCAAGAACATTGATGTGAAGTTTCACTTTCTTAGGGATCTTCAAGAGCAAGGTCTTCTTGAGTTACTTTATTGCCCAACCGAGGATATGACAGCAGATATCTTTACATAGCCCCTGACCGCTGAAAGACATTCAAGGCTTACAAAGAAGATAGGTTTAACAGACTAAGCCTTAGCTGTTGAGAAAGGGTGTTGGAGGTACAACAGCTTTCAGCTTAGCCTGTTGACTGCAGTTCTCAAACAGGACAATAGATGTCGCTAATGCTCAGTGGTATGCTGTGCTGTGCAGTTTTCTATAATATGTTGTATTTCCTGTATATAGTGTTGTACTTGTTGGTTTCTTTTTCCTGTCTGTGTACTTCTTGCTAGTCATGTTCCAATAAAGAAGTCAGTTCCTGTTACTCCACAACCTCTGATCTGAATTGACTCCGCTGCACCTAGCAGTCGCTCTCTGCAACAGAAAAATGGTATAAACATGAGTTTATTTACTTAAGCCGGGTACACATGGATGGAAATTCAGGCGATACAACCAAAACTGGCTAAATTTCGATCTATATGTGGCCCTCCCTGGTCGACAGAAGTCGATCTGTAGATCAACTGTTGGAAAACTTTCATGCGATTAGCCACTGCAGCCAATCAGCTGCAGCACTGATCAGTGGGTTCTGCAGAGGAGTCCCCACATCGCTTGTGTGAATAGGGAATTGACTTTTCCTTTCTTTTTTTTTTTTGTTCGAAAAAAAAAAGAAACTTGTATACCCAGCTTTAAAGCTGCATTTACAAATAGGATTCAGGTACTTATACTAGCTGCATTTACAAATAGGATTCAGATACTTATGCTATCTGGGTTTACAAACGTGATTTACATTCTTGCTTTGTGCAATGGTGCGCAGTCATGTTGGAACAGGAAGGGGCCATCCCAGTGCACAAATCAAAGTCCATAAAGACATGGATGAGCGAGTTTGGGGTAGAGGAATTGACTGTCCTGCACAGAGTCCTGACCTCAACCCAATAGAACACCGTTGGGATGAATTAGAGCGGAGACTGCGAGCCAGGTCTTCTCATCCAACAAATGCGCTTCTGGAAGAATGGTCAAACATTCCCATAGACACACTCCTAAACCTTGTGGACAGCCTTGCCAGAAGAGTTGAAGTTGTTATAGCTGCAAAGGGTGGGCCAACTCAATATTGAACCTCTGGACTAAGACTGGGATGCCATTAAAGTTCATGTGCGTGTAAAGGCAGGCGTTCCAATACTTTTGACATTATAGTGTACATTTAATGTTTTTTCTATGAATATGTAGGTGGACTAAAAGGTATTTTTATGTTTCCCTAAAGTTTTGTTTTATTATAAGCCCTACAGAAGACAAACACATTATACCACTACAAGGGAAAGCTCCGCAGGACCTGCAGACAGTCAGTACAATAAGAGATGTAATCAGACAACAGTGATTGCGCAGACATGTAACACATACATAGAGGTGGGGCACAGGGGAATTATTCAGTGAAACAAACCATCAAATAATTGCTCATCAGTCACTTAATTCATCTACCTCATCCAGACATCTACAATTCTTGTTTTAATAGGGGGCAGTGACTTGAGATGTTGAACGTTTCAGACAGTGGCTCTTCGGTCCTTTGTGCGAAGACGGGGTTAATTCAAACACATTAACAGCAGAAATTGCATTCGCTCTGAAGGAAACAGAAAAGATTCCGCATAGATTTTTTTTTCATTAAGCGTTATTTTTTATGACATACTAATCTGGGCTGCTTAAGGACCTAATATCAAATAAAAGTCCAGTGTGCTTTGTAAGTTAGATAGCAAAAAAAAAAATATTTCTCTAGATTTTTTAGAAAGTAATTTGCTTTGCTGTTATTTTTAAATTTCTTGAGCTAATAGCTGATTAGCTGCTTTGTAAGGAAATCACATTTTGAAATTAAAAGGAAGATGTTGTAAATTTTCAGTGAGTACCCGTTTTTAGCTATTGGGGTTGATTTACTAAAGGCAAATAGGCTGTTCACTATGCAAGTGAAGTTGCACTTTTGAAGGGAATTTTCCTCAGGGCTTAGTGAATGTGGTGAAATTTCACTTTGCAAAGAATACCCAATCACATGCCAGGAAAAATAAAAGAACAGCATATTATTGAACGATATAATTCAGTAGCGCTTCACCACATTCACTAGGCAAGGGGAAATTTACTTTCAAAGTGCAACTTCCCCTGCAAAGTGAACAGTCTATTTGCTTTTAGTAAATCAACCCCACTGTCTCCTTAAAAGTAATTTATGTGCATTCTATTACATATTTTTTATCAATATACTATTTTTTTATACTTTTTTTACTCTCCCTTAATGGCTAAACCTGAACATGTTACCTTCTCCCTTCCCTCTCTATGTAGTTCCTGTGTAGACAATAGCCAGGCCGAAGGCAGGCCAAGCACCTTACTATGTGTAAGCTCTGACACAGAGCTTACACAGGGGATTATACTCAGGGTTCCAGCAGGTCAAGTTCCAGTTTTTGGAGCTTATTCTATTTTTTGAAAAGGAATTATTGGATACATCTTAGTCACCTGATAACGTTTTGCACACATTTATTTATGTGCATTTAAGAAAGTGATATATTTTATTGCAATATCGAGCACTTTGCCATTGTAATATTTAGGAGCTCATGAGGGGGGGGTCATCAAACATTTTTTGGGTTTGACTCACTATAGGTTAAATATTAAGAATGATCAAAGCTTTATACTGTTTATTGAACATTCATTTAAAGAGAATCTTTTTTTGTAGAGCAGCCCTAGTACAGTAACACATAAATATTGGAAGTTGGGCAGCTCAGAAAATAAAGGAGAAATTAGAGAAATCGAGCGTTAAAAGAGAAACTTTTACTTTGCAATGAGCAGTCAAGGTGACCGGTTCACTTGAACTACTGCTGAGAAAAGAGAATTAAGCCTTGTACACACGATCGGATTTTCCACAGACAAAACCTCAGACCTTTGTCCGAAGGCGTGTGCTTGAATTTTGTCTTGCATACAAACAGTACACAATTGTCGGCCAACAAACACGAACGTAGTGACGTATTAGACGTACTACGAGCCAAAAAAGAGGACGTTCAGTTGTCAGGCGCCACCCTTTGTGCTCCATCTGCTAATTTTGTGTTAATAGAAGTTTGGTGAGTGTTGATTTGCGCTTTTCATTTCACACTTTTCATTTTGCACTTTTCAGTTTCCATTTTTCGTTTTGCACTTTTCAGTTTGCGCTTTTCATTTCGTGCTTTTGATTTCACGCTTTTCATTTCGCACTTTTCAGTTCGCGCTTTTCATTTTGCGCTTTTCATTTTGCACTTTTTAGTTAATTTCTGAACGGCCATTCGTCAACCAGCCATATTGCAGAATCGGAGGGGATAACGTGTTATTTATTATTCGCCTTGGAGTTATTGCTTTGACCCAAGTCCAGTCCAGGAACAGGAGAAGGAAGATTTCTTGGACCAAAAATTGGTTGCTTTATTAATGGTGACCAATTATGTCATATGCCTTTGCTGCGGGAGCTCCAGGAGAATAATCCAGATAATTTTTGGAATTATCTCCGGATGACGGCACCCTGATTTCACCAACTCTTGGCATTGTTGACTCCCTATATTAAGAAGCAGGACACATGCATGAGGCTTTTATTAAATTTTTTGGTTGAATAATGATTTGATTTGGTATATTTTTTATAGTTTTGGATGTATAGAATGCACTTTTTGGTTAAGTTCTATTGGCAGATAGCATGTCTAATTTTATTTGCTTTCTTTTAATGCACAATAGAAAAATTGTGGAGAATAATACTTGGCTATGTGTTTTACTTCAAATTACAATTTGGTAGTAGGCAGTTACATTTTAAAAAATACAATGTAAAATTGACAAGGGACACCAACATAGTTGTATCTTTTGATTTTACAAAATTACAGGATAATGGTGTTGTGGTAACTTGCACCAAAAAAAAAAAAAAAGGAAAAAAAAAAGCATAGTAATATTATTCTTGATATCACTAGAAAAAAAAGCCTTTGAAAATTTGTTTGCAATAACTTCATCAGTATCACCAGCAAAGCAGCTTCATTATTATCCCATTAAAGAAGAAGAGAATTGTGCGCTGCATTTGGACATTTCATAATTTGCTGCGTCACGAATGTTAATTCTCCATTATGAATGCTAGTTTACAAGACTGACCGCTTCTGGCTCGTCCTTGCTTCCGAGCATGCGTGTTTGTACTTTGGACTTTTGTCCGACAGACTTGTGTACACACGCTCGGAAAATCCGACAACAGACATTTGTCCGCTGAAAATGTTAAAGCCTGCCATCCAACAGTTGTCCGCAGAAAATCCGACAACAATTGTCCGATGGAGCATACAAACGGTCAGATTTTCTGCCAACAGTCTGTCATCACATATACATATACAGTACCCCAATAGCGGAGAAATGCTCAATAATGCGCCTATAGCATTCATGACGTGTTTTTGACATATTTTTGTTGCGTTTTGAAGCATTGAAAAACTTCAAGAGTGCTTGATAAATGTCCATGAAAGTGTTGGGGAGCAGAAATGATGTAGAGGAAATTATATACTTTGAGGCGGATAGCAGATGTTTTTGTGAATTCTCTGCAAAATGTATTTATACTATAAAACTTCAAATAAACCGTGCATGTCATAGTTAAATAGTTGCATAGTAGGTGAGGTTGAAAAAAGACACAAGACCATCAAGTCCAATATGTGTGTGATTATATGTCAGTATTACATTGTATATCCCTGTATGTTGTGGTCTTTCAGGTGCTTATCTAATAGTTTTTTGAAACTATCAATGCTCCCTGCTGAGACCACCGCCTGTGGAAGGGAATTCCACATCCTTGCCGCTCTTACAGTAAAGAACCCTCTACGTAGTTTAAGGTTAAACCTCTTTTCTTCTCATTTTAATGAGTGGACACGTGTCTTGATAAACTCCCTTCCGCGAAAAAGTTTTATCCCTATTGTGGGGTCACCAGTATGGTATTTGTAAATTGAAATCATATCCCCTCTCAAGCGTCTCTTCCCCAGAGAGAATAAGTTCAGTGCTCACAACCTTTCCTCATAACTAATATCCTCCAGACACTTTATTAGCTTTGTTTCCCTTCTTTGTACTCGCTCCATTTCCAGTACATCCTTCCTGAGGACTGGTGCCCAAAACTGGACAGCATAATCCAGGTGCGGCTGGACCAGAGTCTTGTAGAGCTGGAGAATTATCGTTTAATCTCTGGAGTTGATTCCCTTTTTAATGCATGCCAATATTCTGTTTGCTTTGTTAGCAGCAGCTTGGCATTGCATGCCATTGCTGAGCCTATCATCTACTAGGACCACCCAAAATGCATTATTTTACATTTTACTACATTAAACCTCATTTGCCATGTAGTTGCCCACCCCATTAATTTGTTCAGATCTTTTTGCAAGGTTTCCACATCCTGCGGAGAAGTTATTGCTTAGCTTAGTATCATCCGCAAATACAGAGATTGAACTGTTTACCCCATCCTCCAGGTCATTTATGAACAAGATAAATAGGATTGGTCCCAGCACAGAACTCTGTGGGACTCCACTACCCACCCCGGATCATTCCGAGTACTCCCCATTTATCACCACCCTCTGAAAAGCATGTCACAAAGCATAAGATATGCAAATTTAGTAAAGCTTGCATATAATGCAAACAAAAATCCAATATTATAGCCCCATAGTGAATATTCGATTTAAAGTGTCAGTGCTCCTTATGGACATAACTGGGTGCTTCACTCCACAGTGCTTTTGGTGGCCCACATGGCCTCAAACTCACCATATATATTTGACCAAATATAATTGTCTAATTGGGCAGCTAAGTGGCAAATGAGGTTTAATGTAATAAATGTAAAGTTATGCACTTGGGGGCTGAAATATGCATGAATCATACATACTAGGGGGAGTACAACTGGGGGAATCCATAGTGGAGAAGGATCTGGGTGTTTTGGTAGATCATAAGTTCAATAATAACATGCAATGCCAAGCTGCAGTTTCCAAAGCAAGCAAAGTCCTTTCTTGTATTAAGAGAGGTATGGACTTCAGAGAGAGAGATATAATTTTGCTCCTGTACAAATCATTAGTAAGACTGATCTGGAATATGCAGTTCAGTTTTGGGCACCAGTTCTCAAAAAGGATATCGGGGAACTGGAGAAAGTGCAGAGAAGGGCAACCAAACTGATAAGAGGCATGGAGGAGCTCAGCTATGAGGAAAGATTAGAGGAACTGAATCTATTTCCTCTTGAGAAGAGGAGATTAAGGGGGGATATGACCAACATGTTCAAATATATAAGGGTCCATATAGTGAACTTGGTGTTGAGTTATTCACTTTACGGTCATCACAGAGGACAAGGGAGCACTCTTTACGTCTAGAGGAAAAAAGATTTCATCTCCAAATATCTCCAAGGTTTCTTCACAGTAATGCCGCGTACACACGAGCGGACTTTATGGCAGACTTTGCCCGGCGGACGGGATTTCGTCGGACAATTTGTTCGTGTGTGGGCTCCAGCGGACTTTGTTTTCTCAAAAGTTGGACGGACTTAGATTTGAAACATGTTTCAAATTTATCCAACGGACTCGAGTCCAGTTGAAAAGTCCACTCGTCTGTATGCTAGTTCGACGGACAAAAAGCCACGCTAGGGCAGCTATTGGCTACTGGCTATGAACTTCCTTGTTTTAGTCCGGTCGTACGTTATCACGTGCAAATTCGACGGACTTTGGTGGATTGTGTGTAGGCAAGTCCGTTCATTCGGAAAGTCCATTATAAAGTCCGTCGAAAAGTCCGCCGGGCAAAGTCTGCCGTAAAGTCCACTCGTGTGTACGCGGCATAAGAGCTGTGAAAATGTGGAATAGACTCCCACCGGAGGTGGTTCTGCCCAGCTCAATAGATTGCTTTAAAAAAGGCCTGAATTCTTTCCTAAATGTACATAATATAACTAGGTAATGACATTTATAGGTAAAGTTGATCCAGGGAAAATCAGATTGCCTCTCAGAGGATCAGGAAGCAATTTTTCATTTATGCGTTCAGATGGTAATTATTTAATGTAATTATTTATTATTTTTCATTACCATGAATTATCCATCACTTACTAATCATCCCTTCCTTTGTTATTTATTACCCTTTTTATACCGTACTATTTATAATTATTTTGCAAAGGCCCCCTTGTTTTGCTTTTTTGCTCTTCCTAAGGGGCCTCTGGTTTGTTTTAGGTGCTGCCTGCAAGGCTGCTGCATGGTCAGGCTGACGTCGGGTGGCTCCTATGGATTGTTAGCCATGACTCCTCGGAAGTCTGCCCCCAACAACATGGCGCAGTGCAGTCCTTTGCCGCCTACGTCATTGACGGGCGACGATTGACGCGGAGGAAGTGACGCGTATCCCGCCTCTTCCTCTTGCCTGGAACGCTAACGCATTAGCGTGCGTTCCAAGATGGGAAAACTATCCGTAAATGATCGGCGTACTGCATACCTTGCGGTGCGACTGTCCATATGTACTGGGATTGGAGAGGCTATTGAAGGTATAGTGTTTACTCTCACATGATCGTTTGCTAGCTATGTGTGGTGTCCCCCTACTAAATAGGTTTACATGGCTCATGTCACTCTGCACCTTATGTGCGCAGTACGCCACTACTCACCACCAAGGGTTTGCTATGTTCCCATCATGGGCAGCCCTGTTTTGGTATTATTTATCCACATTTGATATCTATTCATTTATTTATTTTTCGATTTCTAGTTTTTTATTCATTTACATTTCTGCCCATATGATTGAGGAGCCTGGGAGGGAGGGGTTTATTGGGAGGGGCCCCACATGCCCACCCCCATTTACTGCTTTCTGGCACTATATATATAGGGACTGCTGAAGGAGGGTTCACTGCTGAGCTCTGATGAAGAAGGGATGTTCCCTTTGAAACGTGTCAGCTGGTAGTGATGCTTGTGTGTTCCTCCACGACCTTTGGAAGGTTTCGCTCATCATAGAACTGTTTGCTGCTAGTCGGTGCATTCTTCACATTGCACCTTGTTCCACAACCGCTTGTGAGTAATTTCTTTTTTCATTTTATTCAATAAATACTTTTACAAAAAGATAATGCACATGGCTGGTGCGCCCCTTTTTTGTCTATTAGTAATTTTTCACCCTGCTGTAGCAAATTGGATCATGCTTTGCTGGGGTTTTTCGTCTTCCTCTGGATCAACTGTGGGTGGAGGATTGTGTATGTGGGATTGTATTTTTTTTTGGTTGAACTAGATGGACTTGTGTCTTTTTTCAACCTATGTAACTATCTCTAGTATGGTCAGTAACGCATGTAGGGCAGTTCCCTGGTTGGTCTGTACCATTTGTATTCCACCAGTTCTTATACACTGTACCTCGACAGTAGCACTCAAAAAGAAGGATGATAGGGAGAGGGGCTCATAGCGTAAACTCGCTCTAATAAGTTTATAATTTAAATGAGGTATGCAAAAATGTACTCACTTGCTGCAGTGCCCTATAACCTGGCACCTGGTGTATACAGCGTTGTGTGTGCAAGGGGATGATGACTGCCACTCTTTCTGATACCGGAAGTTGGCCCGGAAATGACATCAGCAGAATTTGCGACACACTCACATAACCAAAGCCTCTACGCGTTTCAACCTGATTGGTCGTCTTCAGGAAGCTCCATGCAGGAGCTTCCTGACGAACAATCAGGTAGAGGCTTCCTGTAGACCTATCAAAGGCCATCAGGCAAGACATCAATGGGGCAGCCACATACGCTATACACTAATTACAGGAATTGTTTTGGGACAATTTGGTTGTATTTTTCACAAATCAGCTGCTTTATATTGGTTTAGTTATTTTCTTTTATAAAGGCTTCACCAACACTCCATAAATTAGGTGCTGTTAACCACTTGACCTCTGGAAGATTTGCACCCCTTCACGACCAGGTAATTTTTTTGCTTTTTGACACTGCAATACTTTAACTTTTATCATTGAAAGCAGTGGAGGCAGCTGACAACCGTCAATGCCTAATGCTTGTTTCACAAAGGCTTCAGCTTGTATAGGGCTTCATATACACTTGGCCATGATGTACCATGGCCACAGGAACCTGCAAAAATGCGGTTTTGATTTTGACGTTGTTTTGCTGTGTTTTGCGATTTCCTATTCTTCCAAGTTCAGGAGAGGGAAGTTGAGGGAGGTTGAACCTCCCCTAACCACAGCCGCTCCTAAACAATCCTAAAAGCCTATATGTACATTAATACATGGGCTTTTATAGAGTTGAGTTTAGGAGCTTTGGCAAAACAAAGTTTAGGAGCTAAGGTGTACATGAAGCCTAAGAGCAGTGAAAACAGCAAGCTTTTACAAAGCATTTGCAGAGCTTTCAGCAAGCTTTGTTGAAGTTTACACAGCTAGACAACAATGTCAGCACTCCTATTCTTCTTATGACTGGTTTACTTTAAGTAACCTGTAGCAGCCAATCAGAATCAACCAAGTTAAAATGAAACAAGTGCATGGTTGGTTTCTAAATGGTATTTAAAGAGGTGCACCAGTCCGTGTAAAAATGAAAAGTCAGCAGCTACAAAAACTGTACTGACTATTAATAAACAGCCACCCACCTCTCCCACAATCCAGCGATGTGCTCACCCCAGCCGTTTTCACCTCTCATCTTCTGTCTTCGGAGCAAGCATCTTAACTGCTGGCACCCGGCTGTGACAGCTTGCAGCTTTACAGCTGGGTGCCCACTGTGCATGTGAATGGTCCCTCAGTCTTCTGAGATCTCTCACGTGTCCCAGAAGACTTCAGGGAAGGAGATGGGAGGAGAACTTCCACTTCCGATCTCCTTGGATGGTCAGAGTAGAAGTGGGAGTGGGTACCTGTCAAAATCAGGTACCCGCTCCCCCCATCCCCAAATCTCTCCCGAGTGCAGAGATTTACCTAGCCCTGCCACACAGCAGAACACGGCTGGTGACCCAACTTTTCTAAGCAATACAGTTTGGTAACCTCCCTGCCCCTAGCCTGTGACTGGAGGAAAAAAGTATGAGCAGCAGACTGACAAACTAACCCCACGGCTCACTTGGCTCTTTCCTTCAACCAGCATGTTCCTTGTCATTGATGCTGCCCCTGCCCCTTTGAGCTCTACTGTACAGGGAGTTGCAAGAGGCGGATTCTTAAAAGGCAATGAATACTAGAACATTGATGCAGCATTACTGAAATTGCCTCCAGCATTGCCACCCTTCCCTCTGCAAATCTTTGAACTACTAGTATACATAGTCAATGTCAACACATAATTCTAAAGATATCTTTTCCATCTAGTGCTTCTAAAGAAAGTGTATTGTAGGTTGCTCTCTGCACATCACAGTACAGTGAGTCCTACTGTCACCTGCCATGCTAGACTGGGAATACCTCAGAAAAGTGGAGTGCGCTCCAGATAGGCAATAGTAAATTTAGGGTACATTGAGATCAATTAAAGCAAATTTTTAGTGTATAACCATGGTGGCTACACAAAAATGACTACCAATCAGCTGTACAATAAAATGATGGCTGTGCAGTCTCTGAAGCTGTAGACACAAGAAATCTCCCCTGTATTATTAGTTATACCGAGCCATTAACAGACATAAATGTTGGAAGGATGAGTAAACAAGCCAGGAAGATCATATGCAGGCATACCCCAGCAAATCCATTTTTCCAGTACAAGTGACTTGTCATCCTTTGTGTGGCTGTTTAAACTTTCCTCTCCAGCTTGAGAAGTGTTAGCTGGTGATGCGTTTCTCCACATTTCCCTCTTTTGAAGACTTTTTCTTATGTTCTTCACCTCCCATCCTGGAGATCAGTGTGTATTTGATGTATATTTTGCTATTTTAAATGTGACTGCATCTAAAAATAAATGTCAGGATAATGTCAGCAGTAAAAGCAGTATAAAAAAACCTGTGGCAGAAACAGATGATTATTTTTTACTTGGGCTTGTTACACAACAATTTTCTGCCTTTTGTTGAAGTGCAGCCAAGGAGCTCTGAACTCAGAATGCACAGGATGCATGTCGTCTGAGCACACTTCAGCTCACTTGCTATTGGCTGGCCTTTCAGGACTTTCTCCTTCTTTGATTGGGTTTCATCTTATTGCTGCAAGCTTCAAGGCTAGAAGGATGTATAACCCAATGCTTGACATGTGCAAAGCTGCAAAAACAGCAAAAGAAAGAGCATTAGTAAGGGAAACAGGAGAAAAACGAATTAGGACTTACCAGTCTTGTGATCTTATTTTCACAGTTATCAGTCTAGTTGGCATTAAAACTTAACACATGTAAAAAAAAAAAACACCAAATAATGCAGTTATGTATTAATAAACCTCTACTTACTGCATGCTCCCAACCCAGTGACCGAGCTGTCAAAGACAGTAATAACCAATGCACAATCACATCCAATTGATGTCAATGCAAATATTGCATCCCATTAACTTTAATGCAAAAACACCAGCCACATCCATTACATAAAAAAATAAAGGGTAAAAACTGTTCATTTGGGTTTCAGTTTTTGGCTAAGTGCATACTGAATTTTCAACTTCAGTCCAGAATTTTCATTTTGGTACACCACTAATTTTACTAAGACTGGAGCAGACAGAATCTGGAGCAGCTTTGTTTGGCAGCCAATCAACTGGACTTTAAACAGGGGCTCTGCTAACTCCACCAGCTCCCACGTAACAGCGCTAGGGCCTGTCAATTGGCCACTCGGGCATTAAGCCTTGCATTGTAGTGGGGCAGGGGGAGTGTCGGGTGTTTAAGAGTAACTTGGTTTGAGAGCGTTTTGCAAGACAAGCAAAATTTTAAAATATATTTTGACTTGATATACAAGCGATGTCTTGATGTCTTGATGTCTTGAACTTGAGTAGCGTCATGTCACAACTGAGTATAAAAGAGAAGAGAGGAGCCTCTAAGTGTAGCAATATGATTACATTTAATGAAGGTACAACATTTAGCAAGTCACATGGTTGATGATTAAAACTGGCACATCTAAGTATGCAGTCATCCGGGGTAACGCTGTCCACATAGACCATCCTCCTCACCGCCATCGACGTCGTCCCTTCTACGCTGCGCTTCATGAGCGCTTCAAGCCTCGCTTTCAGATCGTTCTACTGCAGGGTAGTCTTCCCGGTCATGATTGCAGACTGACAGTGGTGAGAGCCGGCGGTGCGGAGGACGGTCTATGTGGACTGCTTTATCCCAGATACCTGCATACTTAGATGTGCCTCTTTTAATCATCAACCATGTGAGTTGCTAAATGCTGCACCTTCATTAAATGTAACCATATTGCTACACTTAGAGGCGCCTCTCTTCTCTTTTATACTCTGAAGCTCCTGCTGGATTTTGCTTCTAATCCCCTTGTGGAGGCTTCCATTTGTGGATGGACATTTTATGGTTACACAACCTATCACATTGCTATAATCTTTTTATATGGACTATAAACTGAAGGACCTATGAATAAATGGTTGCAGAAAGAATCATCCGAGTTTCCATTATTTCTTATGGGGAAATTCACTTTGATATACAAGTGCTTTGGATTACAAGTATGTTTTCCGGAACTAATTATGCTCGCAATCCAAGGTTTTACTGTATTTGAATGTAGCAGGTACTTCTTGTGGTGGGATAGAGCAGAGTGAAAAGTAAGTAAATGTTCTTTATCAGTGGCGGCCCATCCATGGAGGGCGCACGGGCGCCGCGTCCCCTATCCATGTGTCCGGCCCTCTGATCTACATATCAGTGGCGCCGGACCATGGATTCCAACGCGGCGGGGTGTTTTTTTTAAGCACCTGATTAGAGCTAGAGGCTCTAATAGGCTTCAAAAAAGGGTCGACTCGAAGAGCAGAGCATTGCGTTCCAAGCCCACCCAGTTGTGTAACGATAAGCGAATGAATTTTTGCTATTATCACACTAAAGTTCCTCCCTGCCAATCAGAAGGCAGGTCTATGAGACCTGTTTCCCGACTGGCCAAAGCGTCAGGTGATCCTATTGGATAAAAGTACATAAATACAGGGCTCACAAACACAAACCCATCATAAGTGAAAATAACAAAAACATAAAGTCCATAAAAAACTGAGAAAATTCTTCACATCTGGTGTGCAAAAAAGTGCAGAGAAAATGTTGCAGAAAAAAAGCTGCAGAAAAACTTTTTCAGGCATACAAAGACACCCCCACATGTGTCCCCACTCACCAGATCACAACGACACCCAGCTTTTCAGTCTGGGAGTCAATACAGGCTTATAACGATATCCAAAGGATGTCCACAGGATGGCAAATTCAATAATGGCAGATTCAATGATGTGACTTGATGATAAGTAATCCTTCAAAATGATTTCTCAGCCATAAAACCAGGTACCCAAAAGGAAGAGAAGGGACTAATAGTGAAGTATGCTAAGAACCGATATTTATTGCGCATGAAATGTGCATACTTACAAACGTAAGTTAAAAATAGGCATGAAACTTGAGAAGAGTACAGCAAACGCCGTGGATGCCGTTCTCTTCCACGAGACCAGAAGTGACGTCAATCGTACCGGAAATGGCGTCACGTCAATGCATTTCGCCCTCCCACAGGGCGTCATCTAAGGACCTGGTTTCCGATTACAACTAACTGCCTTAAATAACAAATGAGAAAGTACACTCCCCTTGCTCCCACCAATCAAAAAAAGCACAGCGGCCATCTTGTTGGTTGGGAAAAACATGTCGCTCCCATGTATAAAGCACAATCCATGGGAGAGACTAGACGCCATATTAATGGTTGGATAAACCTAAACACAACATGACGTCAATTCCGGTGACCTGGTAGACAAATAAGAATCATAGAACTACACCAAAAATTATTAGATTGGATGCCTAGCGCTTTGGCGGAAGAGGAGACACACGGCGGAGGAAGTTGGAGGAGCGGACACCGCAGCCGTCGCGGCCCCTGCCTGCACTCCAGGAGAGGACCCCACAGCCCCGCCACACGAGCGGGTAAGTGCTGGATCACCCAGGAGGGTTCTGTTTCATTGCTGCCGCACTGCCGGGGGGGGGGAGTTTGTTGTTTGTTTGCCGCCCCACCAAAACAAGAACCCACCAGCCGCCACTGCTCTTTATGCTCCGCAGAGTGGATGGGAAAACCCCCAGTACACAGGAGTAGAATCTGGTATGCCACAAACATCTGAATGCTGGGGTGTCCATCAGTTTAAGCCCACCAGGCACACATCTAAGATGTCTCTTTTGGGTGGATTGGCCTCTGATGCACACAGTACATTTCTGTATTTAGAACTTAAGTCATCAAGCCTATTCTGCTTATACATACAAGAAATAGAATTGTTTTCACGCACTGTCTGCTCCGCCAGTTCTAATACCATTGCTCCACAAAAGTGTTCCTCTGAACAAGTTTCAGAACTGCTCTAAGGTTATTTATAGGACTTTCTATAAAATGTATTCAGAGACATCTGGATGCGTCCTGCCAGCTTTCCTCATGTTTTGTTCCAAAAGTACCAATACAGCGAAACAAAAAAGCTTTTCATTTCACGGCGTGATTAGTTGGCAACGTTTATGCCAAGTCAGAGTTTGGCAGAAGGAATCTCTAGAGCACAAGTGTAGACAGAAATTGCAAAGGGCTGTTATAAATACATTGTTAAAGCAAGTGCATCGAATAGGTTGAATCTTCCTAGATAGCATTTTATGAAGCATAGCAATGCCATCTTAAAAGAAAAGGAATTGACATTATAAAGGTTCAAAAAAACAAGGGTATTACTCATAATTTACCCACTTCAGCTTCCACACCTGTACACCATTTATGTGGACTAGATCAAATCATACATTTCAGCTAAAAACCTATTGATTAATTATTGCTTATGATATTTTAATAAGTAACACATGCTTGTTTTTTGTTTTTTTTTTTGCTTGGGGGGGTGCGGGGGACAGGGTTTTACTTTGTCAATATTCTCTTATAAATTTTGTGTATTCTAAGGAAAGCTTAAAACAAAAAAACAAACAAACAAAACCCCCCCCCCCCCCATTTTGACCAATATTCGTTTAACTATTTAAAGACCGGAAGATTTTCTCCCTTAATGACCAGGACATTTTTTGCGATACAGCACTGTGTTGCTTTAACTGACAATTGCACAAAATGTCCTGGTCATTAAGGGAGAAAATCTTCCGGTCTTTAAGTGGTTAAACGAATACTGGTCAAACTAGGGGGTTTTTTTTGTTTGTTTTTTTACGCTTATTGGGATTTTTTTTTATTGCGATTCTGTACCCAAACAAAATTGAAGTCCTTTTTTCCCACAAATAGATTTCTCTCTTTTGGTGGTATTTGATCACCTCTGCGGTTTTTATTTTTTAGGCGATAAACAAAAAAAGAGCGACAATTTTGAAAAAAAAAAAAGAACATTTTTTACTTTCTGCTATAAAACATTTCCCCCCCAAAAAATTTCTTCATCAGTTTAGGCCAATATTTATTCTTCTACATATTTTTGGTAAAAAAAATCCCAATAAGCGTACATTGATTGGCTTGCGCAAAAGTTATAGTGTCTACAAAATAGGAGATTGATTTATGGCATTTGTATTATAAATTTTTACTAGTAATGGCAGTGATCAGCGATTTTTAGCGGGACTGTGACATTGCGGCGGACAGATCGGACACTTTTGACATTTTTTGGGGACGATCAAGGGGTTAAATGTGTTCACTGGAAGGTGTCTAATTGCGGGGGGAGGAGACTGACTGGGAGTAGAGAGAGATCGCTGTTCCTAATCACTAGGAACAGACAATCACTCTGTACTTCCCGGCCAGAACGGGGATCTGTTTGTTTACATTGACAAATCCCCGTTCTGGCACTTTGTGGAGCGATCGCGGGTGGCCGGCGGTCACGCGCATTAGCTCCCCAGCCGCGCAGCGGGAACACCTGCTATAGCTGTAAAGCAGACCGACATACAGCTACGGAGATTTGCGAGAATGAGCTGACCTGCCACAGTATAATGATGGCGGCTTGTCAGCAAGTGGTTAAAAGAACAACTAACTACAGGTAAAATTTGTAAAATTTGCTAGATTTATTGTGTAATTTGTCCCATTTAAATAACAATAAAATTACGTTTCTGGTACAAAAAAAAGCAATGCTAATAAAACATTAAATAAAGTGTTCTTTTTTTGTGTATTTGTAATGACTTGCTAATAAAAAAAAAAATAAAAAATTAAGAAAAGTTTAAAAAAACTTAAAATGCATGGTAACCTTTTTTTTTTAATCAGCAAAAACTAATAGTTAAAGGTAGAAAGTTTTTAAAGTGGTATTAAACCCAAAACCAAAAATGTAATATATTTCAGCTTTCCGATTCTGAGATGTGGTGGCTGCAGGGCCGTTTTTAAGGCAGGGCAAAAGGGGAGCTGCCCTGGGCCCTGTCATTGTTGTGGGGCCCAAAGCAGCTGCCTCATACTTGCCAACTATCCTGGTTTAAATTCCCTCGTCCCTTGAGGTTTTAGTCCTGTGCTGTGTCCCAATATCTCAGTGTGAAGTGCTGCTACTAATGCTGCCCAGCTCTGCCCTATTGTTGTGTACAGATGACTCACCTGCAGACCCTGTGTTTACATGTAAATTACCGGCATTCATATCTTAATAGCGGCATCATTCATATGTAAATAGCGGCGGCTGGCGGCATTGATATGTATATCATGCCCCCCCAAGGTCACATCCACAGTAATCTCCAGCAGCCAATCAACAAGCAGAATTGATGTGCTGTTACCTCTAGCAACTAATCAGTGAGCCATAATGTGTGCTGTAACCTCTAGCAACCAGTCAGTGAGCGGTAATGATACACTGTAACCTCTGGCAACCAATCGCAATAGCTGCCTGATCGGATTCAGTAAGCTGATTTTGAGTCAAGCTGCTATTTATTGTATGTCTCAGAGCAGGTGGAGAGCAAAACTGCATGGGGGGGCCTCAAGAAAAGTTTTGACCAGAGTCCAATCAATATTAAAAACGGCCCTGGGTGGCTGCATTGTTTTTTTAGGTTTATTTCCCTCTGTTTTCACCTGGTGATCTGGCCAGTAACACACTTCCTGTATTAGAGTGACTACACTCTGGATGAAGAAGCACAGGGAGCACCTTTGGACAGCAGCATTGTCAGTCTGGGGGGAGGGGAGTGTTAGATGTACCAGCATATTTAAATACTCTAACAAATGTAATCCAAATTGCAGCTAAAACTGCAGTTACCCAAGCAGTTACAGCAACAGTTTTTTCCTTTTGGGATAAAGGTTTTACATGAATAACTAAAAGCTGATGATCAAGCAATGGTATGTCTCAACACTCTCAGCTGAAACATTTGCAGGAGAGCTTGTTCTGATGAAAAACAACAGACTTGCTGGCCAGATCACCAGATGAAAATAAAGGAAAGAAAGCTTAAAAAGAAAACAAATGCAGCCATGGCATCTAAGAATTAGTGAGCTGCAATATAATACATTTTGGGTTTAATATTGCTTTAATTAAGGCTGACTGAGATTACCTAAAAGTTAAAAAGAGTCCGAACAGTTGGGATTAGAAAATTAAAACTTTTTTTTTTTTTTTGCATTTGCAAGGTAAATGAGATTATGTGCAGACAAAATTCAAAATTCATACAAGAAAGACAATGACCCAGCTGCTACAGCCTTTTGATCCACCTTTGGCCAGCTTTTCTGCACAGCCTGCAGGGGAGATTTATGATGAGCGACAATGTTTCTCTCTTGACATCAGCTGTTCTCGATTGGAAATGTCAAGGTACAAGGTCATGGTTGACATCAACCTTTGCTTGCATCCCAATCTTAGTCCGTAGGGTTCAATATTGTGTTGGCCCACCCTTTGCAGCTATAACAGATTCAACTCTTCTGGGAAGGCTGTCCACAAGGTTTAGGAGTGTGTCTATGGAAATGTTTGACCATTCTTCCAGAAGTGCAGGTCAGGCACTGATGTTTATGGACCTTGCTTTGTGCACTGGTGCGCAGTCATTTTGGAACAGGAAGGGGCCATCTCCAAACTGTTCCCACAAAGTTGGGAGCATGAAATTGTCGAAAAATATCTTGCTATGCTGACACCTTAAGAGTTCCCTTTACTGGAACTAAGGGGCCAAGCCCAACCCCTGAAAAACAACCCCACACCATAATCCCCTACCACCAAATGATTTGGACCAGTGCACAAAGCAAGGTCCATAAAGACATGGATGAGCAGATTGGGGGGGAGGGGGACTTGACTGTCCTGCACAGAGTCCTGACCTCAACCCGGTAGAACACTGTTGGGATGAATTAGAGCGGAGACTGCGAGCCAGGTCTTCTCGTCCAACAAATGCGCTTCTGGAAGAATGGTCAAACATTCCCATAGACACACTCCTAAACCTTGTGAACAGCCTTCCCAGAAGAGTTGTAGCTGTTATAGCTGCAAACGGTGGGCCAACTCAATATTGAACACTAAAGACTAATGCCCTGTACACACAATCGGACTTTGATCAGACATTCCGACAACAAAATCCATCGTATTTTTTCCGACGGATGTTGGTTCAAACTTGTCTTGCATACACACGATCGCACAAAGTTGTTGGAAAATCCGATCATTCTGAACACGGTGACGTAAAACATGTACGTCGAGACTATAAATGGGGCAATAGCCAAAATCTTTTGTCTCTTAATTTATTCTGAGCATGCTTGGCACTTTGTGCGTCAGATTTGTCTACACATGATCGGAATTTAAAGGATCGGATTTTGTTGTCGGAAAATTTTATATCCTACTCTCAAACTTTGTGTGTCGGAAATTCAGAACACAATCCGATCGCATGTTCTCCGTCGGAAAATCCGACCGTGTGTACAGGGCATTAGACTGGGATGCCATTAAAGTTCATATGTGTGTGTAAAGGCAGGCGCCCCAATACTTTTGGTAATATAGTGTATTATCCTTTCACCATTACCTTCAATATATAATGTTAAAACCAGTCAAGATAAAAACAGTTCAGGTTCTTTTGAATATTTTTATACGTATATTTCTGTGGTGTATATAATGTGGAATTGTTGATGCCTGAAGTTGTTCTTCACCTTCTTTCTCAAGAAATAAAGGAAGTAAAAAATGCTAAGGGTAATAATGACCTCTGTGTGAGATGTCTTAAAACTCCAACCCTGAACAAGAAATAAAGTCAGTCAGTTAGTTAACCAAAAATTCTATATGTAAATCATTGTCATATGGATATATATCCAAGGCTAGCATTTGCCAACTAATATTAACCAAGGTCCATGTGTTGATGAGTGCAATTTAATGATGGTTGAAGGACACAAAACATGCAGTGCAACCTTTCAAATAAGACTGTGTAATCTTCTGCCTCCAAAAAGCATATATCCCCCATATAGTGCACGGCTTATATGGCCATGCTTATGGATATGGAAATGTCAAAGCTGACGAAAATACTACAGTAGGTTAGTTAATATTAGGTAATATGGAGGGGGACAGAATGTTGCCTTAATATTTGCACACCAGTGTCTACCACTCAAATATTTGATTCTGTTTAAATATTTTTATTGGAATTTCAAGAAATCATAACAAGCCATGGTTTCCCCATGTAGGGGCGACATCGGACACTCGGACAGGATGTCAGGAAGGAACATGTAAGGAAACAGCGTGTGAAGACATAATAGGTAACATAACAGTAAACTGTTACCAGAGAGGACTAGGTTAAAAATTAGGTAGATATCAAAGGCCACGCTGCGCTGTCCCCAGAGGACAGCAGTCTTCATTAACCTTCCTGGTGGTATTCCCGAGTGTGGCTCAGGTTGAATTTTCACTACCAAAAGCGGTGACCCTGAGCCACACTCGGGATCGCATCGCAGCATCCATGTACAGCGTACTTACCTTGTCCCCAGGATCCTGCGATGTCCCTCCGCTGTGTACTCCGCCGGATCATCCGCTCGATGTATTACTGTTCCAGGCTCTGTTCCCTGCGAGAGCCGCAACGCACAGGGGCGGAGCCCGGCGGCAAAAAAGTAAAAAACACATAACACATACAGTACACTTTAATCTGTAAGATTACATTAGTGTATCAAATCATTTCACCTCCCTTTTGTCCTTACTGCTTTGTCCAGTGCCCTGCCTGCACTTTTATATTATATATACTGTTCTTTCTGCCTGGAAACTTGAGATTGTCCATGGCAACCAAAAAGTGTCCCTTTACGTCAAAAGTGGTTTTAGACCAGCTAGAAAACAGCGATCGTAAATTAGAATCACTTGCAGAATTGAGCGATAGTGATTTGTGGGGAAATTCGTCATCAGACACTGAAAGTGACGACAGCGACAATTCTGTGACTGAGCAAATTTCAGTTTTTTTTAATTTGATTACATTATTGAATAAAATGTATTATTATATTATTATTTGTTATAATTATTTATAGTTATTTATTATATTATAATTTATGATTTCGTGTTCCACACTTTATCATACCTGAGTTGTTTACTAGATTCTTGTTTGGACAGATTTAAGTGAGTTATTCCTACTGCCGCATACACACGGTCGGACTTTTCAGCTACAAAAGTCTGACAGCCCATCCGACAGACTTTCGACTGACTTTTGGCGGACTTTCAACAGACTTTCTAACAACCGGACTTGCCTACACACGATCACACAAAAGTCCGACGGATTTGTACGTGATGACGTACACCGGACTAAAATAAGGAAGTTGATAGCCAGTAGCCAATAGCTGTCCTAGTGTCGGTTTTTGTCCGTCGAACTAGCATACAGACGAGCGGATTTCTGGGTCCGGCAGAGTTACGACTTAAAGATTTGAAGCATGTTCCAAATCTAAACTCCGTCAGGTTTGCGGCTGGAAAAGTCCGCTGAAAGTCCGGGAAAGCCCACACACGATCGGATTGTTCGCCGGACTTGGTCCGTTGGCGTCCGTTGGACTTTTGTAGCCGAAAAGTCCAACCGTGTGTACGCGGCATTAGAATTACAGGCCTACAATATAAAACGCCAAATTTTTTGCGAGATTCAAAAATCTGACATAATCATACCGCCAGGGAGGTTAATTAATAACCATCATATCAGGGAGAGCGAGGAAACAAAGAAAGAAAAGAAGGGGCGACAAAGAGGAAGGAGGGAGAGAGAGGCTCTGGGAGAGGGCAAGTACCACGGATGCGGAACCTGTACAAACAAGGTTTATAGTCGACCATAGCTAGTCGGGGGTAGAAACAGAAAGTAGTCATTTATCTACGGTTCCCAGACTTTCAAACATTTTGCATGCAAATCCCTCAATACACTGGACATCTGCTCATTAACCATCAGAGCGGCCATCCTGGTTTTCACCCCCTGGAAAGCAACAGATGGAGTCTTCCAGGCATGGGCAATGGTTCACTTGGCAGAAATAAAAAGGTATGAGGCCAGTTTCTGCTGTGGTGTAAAAAGGCCCGGTATATGTAATGTAAAAGAGCCAGCCGGGCATCTTTATGGACCGTCACATGAAATAATGTCTGCAGTAGGCCAAAGACCCTAAACCAGAAGCTGATCAGACGTAGGCATGACCACCATGTACAGTATCTAGGCCATCACCATGCTGACAACAATTCTGAAAACATCTATTACTGCTGCCAGTATAAGCATCTGCAAGCCTAGCCGGGACCCAGTACCGTAGTGTTGAATGAGCGTTTTGCTATTGTTGTCCAGGCATTGCTCCAGTCACCCCCCCCCCCAATACTACATCCAAGATCTCACTCCCATTGCATCACATAGGAAAGGGTCAACAAAATGACCAACCATTAAAAGAGGTGTAAAGCGAAGAAATATGGCCAGGGAACCCAGGGAGTATAGACAAGTATGCTCAAAAGACGTCTTGCAATAAGAACAGGTGGAAGGACCACGAACAGGCAAAATCTAGTGCTGCAATTGCAAATTATGGAAGAGTTCCTGCAGTGGGATCTCGTGCCTCTCCTAGGGACCTCCCACATCAGATATAGATTCGTATGAATGATTTACTGTTCTCTCTGGAGCTCTGTGAAGTATCAAGGCTATATAATGTATATTTTGTATTATTGTATTATTAAAAATAATTAAAAACATCAAATCAACAATTTTTTAAAAAGAGATACATAGGGGGTTATTTACGAAAGGCAAATCCACTTTGCACTACAAGTTTACTGCAAGTGCAGAATATCCAATCAAGTGAAAAATCAATATACATAATCCATGTGTGTGAAATTAATCAATTACTTAAATTAGAGAGAGTTCGTAGAAGATCCAAAAAAGTCCATCAAAGATATAAAGTGCTCTTGTGCAGCAAAGTTCATCAATACACTTCTGTGTTTAGCAGGATTCAATACTCCAGTGTGATCGAGAACCCTCTTCACACCCAGAAAGTGCACACCCCACTCACAAGCTGCTTACCAGCTAATTTGACTCCAGGATGGGAGTCTGGCCGCACCTTATCCCAATAACATCGAGGGATGAATGAATAGCATGAGCCGAGATTCCAGGGGGGGGTTGTCACATACCAAACGAATCATCAGTGGGCTCAATCAGAGGGAAAAACAAGGAGGAACCCATAGGGGGTTATTTACGAAAGGCAAATCCACTTTGCACTGCAAGTGCACTTGGAAGTACAGTTGCTCTAAATCTAAGGGGTAGATCTGAAATGAGGGGAAGCTCTGCTAATTTTATTATCCAATCATGTGCAAGCTAAAATGCTGTTTTTTATTTTCCTTGCATGTCCCCCTCAGATCTACAGCGACTGCACTTGTAGTGCAAAGTGGAGTTGCCTTTAGTAAATAACCCCCATAGACACAGTAGACAGTGGGGTTGATTTACTAAAGGCAAATAGACTGTGCACTTTGTAAGTGCAGCTTCACTCATTTTCCCCAGAGCTTATTGAATGTGGTGAAGCTTCACTTTGTATAGAATATCCAGGCAGGTGCACGGAAAATAAAGAAGAGCATTTTTGCTTGCACATGATTAGATGATGGAAATCGGCATAGTTATTCCCCATATTTATTACGTCTTGGGAGAAATTAGTGCAACTGCACTTGCAAAGTGCACAGTCTATTTGTAAATCAACCACAGAAGGTCCATGTCAATATATAGTTAAAAAGCTGTTGGTAGAATATGTTACATGAACTTATGTATATGCATATATCCATTTGTTACATCCATGTAAGAACAATGCACGGTGACAGAAAAGCTTATTATATTTGTCTTTTCAAATTAGATAGCGTTGTTTCTTTTTAATTGTGTGCCTTGTGTTATGACAGTTTTACTGCACATGACATGTCTGATGTCAGCAAATTCTGGTCATGAATTATGGAATTCTGAACAAAAAAAAAACTGTTTCCATGACCACCATAAGGGCTCAGAAATCGGAATCCAGCAGTCATAATGACAGCTGAATAGAGAAACAGAAACAGCTTTTTATATCTTGTTCAGTGTTTCCATATATATATATATATATATATATATATATATATATATATATATATATATATATATATATATATATATATATAGGCTAGCTCACATATGAAAATTGTACACACTTAGCGAAAGCCAGGCAACTCTCAAGAGTAGGGATGGGCGAATGGTTCATCCCGCGCATAAGTTCGGGCCCAACTTTGGTTGTTTGGACGATCGGCGAACAATGAACGTTATGCGGTGTTCGCGGCAAATTCGAAAGCTGCAGAACCCCGTTAAAAAGTCTATGGGACACTAACATGAAAAACCAAAAGTGCTCATTTTAAGGGCTTATATGCAAGTTATTGTCATAAAAAGTGTTTGGGGACCGGTTTCCTGCCCCAGGGGACACGGATCAGAGCAAAAAAAAAAAGTTTTAAAAACGGACGTTTTTTCAGGAGCAGTGATTTTAATAATGCTTAACCACTTCCCTACCAGCCCATAGACATATGACGTCCACAGATGGGATCTCCCATCCTGGGTAGGTGTCATATGACGTCCCCAGCTTCCCGGCAGTAATGGGGGCACGCGCGCGCCATGTCACAGAGGAGCCACGATGACCACCAGGCATTTGCGATCAGAGCAGGGCCGTAGATCTGTGTGTGTAAACACACAGATCCATGTATTGTCAGGGGAGAGGAGACCGATCGTGTGTTCATACCAGGTAGGTACACCGATCGGTCTCCTCCCCAAGTCAGTCTTCTCCCCCCACAGTTAGAATCACTCCCTAGGTAACACATTTAACCCCTTGCTCGCCCCGTAGTGTTAACTACTTCCCGTGCCAGTGACCTTTATACAGTAATCAGTGCATTTTTATAGCGCTGATTGCTGTGTAAATGTGAATGGGCCCAAAATAGTGTCAAAAGTGTCCGATATGTCCGCCGCAATGTCAAAGTCACGATAAAAATCGCAGACCATTACTAGTAAAAAAAATAATAATAATAATAAAAATGCCATAAATCTATCCCCTATTTTGTAGATGCTATAACTTTTGCGCAAACCAATCAATATACGCTTATTGCAATTTTTTTACCAAAAATATGTCCCCCCCCCAGTGCATTACCATGCCCTTTGGGTCTGGTATGAATATCAAGGGGAACCCAGAACCAAAAATTGGAAAAAAAATTGCGTGGGGGTCCCCCATAAAATCAATACCAGGCCCTTTAGGTCTGGTAAGGATATTAAGGGGAACCCTGTGCCAAAATTAAAAAAAATAGTTTGACGTAGGGGTCCCCCCAAAATCCATACCAGACTCTTATCCAAGCACGCAACCTGGCAGGCCACAGGAAAAGAGGGGGGTGAGAGAGTGGCCCCCCTCCTGAACCGTACGAGGCCACATGCCCTCAACATGGGGAGGGTGCTTTGGAGTAGCCCCCCAAAGCACCTTGTGCCCTTGTTGATGAGGACAAGGGCCTCATCCCCACAACCCTTGCCCGGTGGTTGTGGGGATCTGTGGGCAGGGGGCTGATTGGAATCTGGAAGCCCCCTTCAACAAGGGGACCCCTAGATCCCAGCCTCCCCCCATGTGAATTGGTAACAAGTACATTGTACCCCTACCATTTCACAAAAAAAGTGTCAAAAATAGTAAAAAAGATAGGAGACACTTTAAGGGTTTCCCTAAAAATCCATACCAGACTTTAAGGGTCTGGTATGGATTTTGGGGGGATCCCTACGCCATTTAAAAAAAAAATAAAAAAAAAAAGGGCACAGGGTTCCCCTTAATATCCATACCAGACCTGAAGGGCCTGGTATGGAATTTGGGGGGACCCCCACGCAATTTTTTTTTAAATTTTGGTTCAGGATTCCCCTTAATATTCATACCAGACCCAAAGGGCCTCGTAATGGACTGAGGGGGAGAACCCATGCTGCTTTTTTTCAATGAGTTTTATCTATATTGCCGAGACCCGACAATTCATTACAGCCACGATCAGTTTTGAATTATCTTTAGAAAGGTCATTTTGCTGTGGTACTGTTCTAAACACAGGAAAACTGCGCCACTTTACAGGCATACTATAAACACCCCCCAGGCATAATATTTTAAGGAATATTTAATTTTTATTGTTTCACTTTAAGCATTATTAAAATCACTGCTCCCGAAAAAACATCTGTTTTTAAAACTTTTGTTTGCATTGATACATGTCCCCTGGGACCCGGGTCCCCAAACACTTTTTATGGCAATACGTTGCATATAAGCCTTTAAAATTAGCACTTTTGATTTTTCATGTCCGTGTCCCATAGACTTTAATGGTGTTCGTGTGTTCGTCCAAATTTTTTGCCTGTTTGCAAGTTCTGGTGGGAACCGAACTCGGGGGGTGTTCGGCTCATCCTTACTCAAGAGCTATAAAACCAGTATGCCTAAAATAAAGACAGCTGATGTGTATATTTTTAAAGTCTTTTTTTGCCTGTGTAAACATATTCATGTAGTTAATTAATTTCTTAAACATCAAAAGTGCTAAAGTGCAGGGACCTTGTGGTGGAATTTAGTTTCCTTTGACCTTAGATTTCGGAATGAATAGATTTTCTCAAAAGAAAGTTATATACACTGTTAGAAATATGTTCATTCGAGAAAAAATGTCCATCCCACTCCTTCGGATATTCTCATTACTGAGGTCAAAAATGAACGTTGGTTTGACCCTACTAATGATTAAAAAATGAATCAAATGTTCTTAAAACAAAAAATTTCAAACAAAATATGTGTATGGCCAGCTTTGTTTAGAAATAAAGAATGATACAAAAACATCCTCCGAGAGCAACTTCTCCCAACCATCCCAGAACAGTTTGGCGAGGAACAATGCTTTTTCCAGCATAATGGAGCACCTTGCCATAAGGCAAAAGTGATAACTATGTGGCTTGGGGAACAGAAAAAAAAACAAAATTTTGGGTCCATTGCTAGGAAACTCCCGAGACCTTAATCCCATTGAGAACTTGTGGTCAAGAGGCGGGTGAACAAAAAAAAACCACAAATTCTGACAAACTCCAAGCATTGATTATGCAAGAATGGGCTGCCATCAATCAGGAGGATGTGGCCCAAAAGTTGGCACGTAAAATGTTAACGAGCCCTAACAGTTGACTGGAACACAAGGCCTGCTTTTCAATAATAAAAAGTACAGTATATTTTTCTTCGAAAACAATATAGTGTTACTTTTTACAGTATCTGACAAAAGTAAGTACACCCCTCACATTTTTGTAAATATTTTATCATATCTTTTCATGTGACAACACTGAAGAAATTACACTTTGCTACAATGTAAAGTAGTGAGCGTACAGCTTTTATAATAGTGTAAATTTGCTGTCCCCTCAAAATAACTCAACACACAGCCATTACTGTCTAAGCCGCTGGCAACAAAAGTGAGTAAAACCCTAAGTGAATATGTCCAAATTGGGCTCAAAGTGTCAATATTTTGTGTGGCCACCATTATTTTCCAGCACTGCCTTAACCCTCTTGGGCAAGGTGTTCACCAGAGCTTCACAGGTTACCACTGGAGTCCTCTTCCACTCCTCCATGACGACAACACAGAGCTGGTGGATGTTAGAGACCTTGTGCTCCTCCATGTTCCGCTTGAGGATGCCCACAGATGCTCAATAGAGTTTAGGTCTGGAGACATGTTTGGCCAGTCCATCACCTTTACCCTCAGCTTCTTTAGCAAGGCAGTGGTCATCTTGGAGGTATGTTTGGGGTTGTTATCATGTTGGAATACTGCCCTGTGGCCCAGTCTCTGAAGGGAGGGGATCATGCTCTGCTTCAGTATGTCACAGTACATATAGCTCCCCAGTGCCAGCAGCACTCATGCAGCCCCAAACCATGACACTCCCACCACCATGCTTGACTGTAGGCAAAACACTGCTCACCTGGTTGCCGCCACACATGATTGACACCATCTGAACCAAATAAGTTTATCTTGGTATCATCAGACCACAGGACATGGTTGCAGTAATCCATGTCCTTAGTCTGCTTGTCTTCAGCAAACTGTTTGCGGGCTTTCTTGTGCATCATCTTTAGAAGAGGCTTCCTTCTGGGACGACAGCCATGCAGACCAATTTGATGCAGTGTGCAGCGTATGGTCTGAGCACTGACAGGCTGACCCCCCACCCCTTCAACTTCTGCAGCAATGCTGGCAGCACTCATACGTCTATTTCCCAAAGACAACCTCTGGATATGAAGCTGAGTACGTACACTCAACTTCTTTGGTTGATCATGGCAAGGCGTGTTCTGAGTGAACCTGTCCTGTTAAACCGCTGTATGGTCTTGGCCACTGTGCTGCAGCTCAGTTTCAGGGTCTTGGCAATCCTCTTATAGCCTAGGCTGTCTTTATGTGGAGCAAAAAATCTTTTTTTCAGATCCTCAGAGAGTTCTTTGCCATGAGGTGCCATGTTGAACTTTCAGTGACCGGTATGAGAGAGTGAGAGCAATAACACCAAATTTAACACACCTTCTCCCCATTCGCACCTGAGACCGTGTAACACTAACGAGTCACATGACACCTGGGAGGGAAAATGGCTAATTGGGCCCAATTTGGACATTTGCACCTAGGGGTGTACTCACTTTTGCTGCCAGCGGTTTAGACATTAATGGCCATGTGTTGAGTTATTTTGAGGGGACAGCAAATTTATACTGTTACATACAAGCTGTACACTCACTACTTTACATTGTAGCAAAGTGTCATTTCTTCAGTGTTGTCACATGAAAAGATATAATAAAATATTTACAAAAACGTGAGGGGTGTACTCACTTTTATGAGATACTGTATTTTGACATGACAGAAATGTACTTAATCCTTAATTTTTACTAATTTCCTCAATTTATAAAGTCCCCTTTAATTTTCAGATTCTTGTGTAAGATACAGTATGAAGATACCCTCTGCTTGAGGAAGGCTCTATTGGTTTTTAATTTGTTTTTATTGAACAGTTGCAGGTTACATTGGTTCATTCATTAAATCATCATATAAACAGAAAGGTTATCAACTATAACTCTTTTGCCCAGTTGGGGAGTTATTCTTTTCTAAAACTGAAGGGTAACAGAAAGAAAAGTGGTTAACAAAATAAAGAAAAGAAAACATAACATAGACACCATATTTTACCAAGACTTAAGAATTTCAAGAGACTAGATCCAATTGTGATCTTCAGATTATGTATCTCTTCAATCTGCAGCACCAACAATTCCAATTATTATAACATTTTTTGTATAGAATCTGTACCATATGCTAGTGTCCATTCATGTTGGACAGAATTTTGCACTCTTTTGAGTTTCTGACACATTAGGGGCTATATTAGTTTTCCAGAGATATGTTATAGTCATATGGGCTGCAGTAAGAATTTAAACAATTAGAAAACAAAACTGTTTAGGAATTTTGTCTAATTTTTGATGTAAGAGAGCCATCTCCGGTGTTGGGGGAATGGGCTCTATTGTTTTTCACACTGGTTAAGAAAGGGCATAGTTTAATAGTGTCTGAACCGACGCAAAGTATACATGTGTATACATATTCTGTAATTACTTTGCAACAAGCAAGAATTTTTACAGACACACCTACACCTTAGGACAAAATATAATTTCTAAAAACTCATTCATTACATATTATTTTATGCCTAGGCCTACCTTTTATGCCTGAGCCTACTTTTTTAAAACACTTGAGGGCTACTTAGTAGCCAGCAACTTTTGAAACAACAAATATTTTGGTCAGGATTATGTTGATACAGCACAACATAAAGATTGCAGTGGTTACAATTATGTAACATAGTGCCCCCTATACTGTTGGTCAGTGAAAGGGGGAAAAAATGATCCAATGTGGGTGGTCATTGGGGTTAAGAATAAATGCCCCGCTGTTGGTGGTCTCTTGGAGAAAACACGATCAGCATCATTGGTCAGTTGGAAAAAATGCCTAGTGTTATTGGTTCGTTGGAGGAAAAAAATCAGTCTCCCCTTAACATTTAGACCCAAGTTCAACCCCTCTTTTAAACATCTCTTCAGACCCCAAATCAGTCCTCCTTAACTATCAGACCCCCTTAACACTAAAGCCACAAATCATACCCCCCTTAGTTTTCAGACTCAGCCCCAGATCTTCCCCCTTTAGCACTTAGGCCTCAAATCATTCCCCTCTTTAGATGCTTCTTCAGATCCTAGATCAGACCCCCCCCCCCTTCATTTTTCATCGCATGATCAGAAACAGGAAGTATGGATAGATTTTCCAACTCCCTCGTACGGGTGCTGTGCAGTTTGGAGGCTGATATCAGCAAGATTTTGTTCTAATTTAGGGACCGCAACACTGAAATTGAGGTGGTTTGTGTGTATGATAGAAAGCAAGATTTGCCTATTACACAAAGGCCCCCACCCCTTTATAAATCGCAGTATGATGTATATACAAAAATGCATCCTTGGGGAAAAACTTTGAACAAACATCTTTCCCCCTACTTCGCACTGCAAAGGGTCCTTCTGATGAGTTCTTGGAAACATCTAAGTACCAAATCCCATAAGTCCTATTTCCAGCACAGTGCATGAGCGTCTTCTCCAGAGGTCTCAGATTCTCATTAGTCCTAGGATCTCAGTAGAAGGATAGTGATCATACCCTTGTCTAGGTATAATGGGCGTAATTTTCTGACTTTTTCCCGTCGAGTTCATTTTTGTGCATATACACCGATCAGCAGTAACATTAAGATCATTCACAAGTTAAGTAAATAACATTGATTATTTTTTTTACAATGGCATCTGAAAGTTGGTGGGATGTATTTGACAGCAAGTAAACATGTTGTCCCTGACATTGTGTTGAAAGCAGAAAAAAAGCGGCATCACAGTTTGTCATGTATGGGGCTATGTAGCTGTAGACTGGTCAGGGTGCCCATGCTGTCCCATGTCCACAGCCAAAAGCACCTACAATGGGCACATGAGCATCAGACCTGGACCACGGAACAATGGAGGAAGGTGGCCTGGTCTGATAAATCATGTTTTCTTTTACATCATGTGGATGGCTGGGTGCGTGTGCGTTGCTTCCCTAGGGAAACTATGACACCAGGATGCAGTATGGGAAGAAGACAAGCCAGCGGAAGCAGTGTGACTCTTTGGGCAATGTTCTTCCGGGAAACCTTTGGTCCTGACATCATGTGGCTTCTACTTGACACGTACCACCTACCTAAACATTGTTGCTGACCAGGTACACCCCTTTATGGAAACAATATTCCCTGATGGAAGTGACCACTTTCAGCAGGATAATGCACCCTGCCACACTGAAAAAAACGGTTCAAAATAGGTTTGAGGAACACAACAATGAGTTTGTGAGGTTGACCTGGCCTCCAAATTCTCCAGATCTCAAGCATCTGTGGGATGTGCTGGATAAACAAGCCTGATCCACGGAGGCCCTACCTCACAACTTACAGGACTTAAAGGATCTGCTGCTGGTGCCAGATACCACAGCATACCTTCAGAGTTCTAGTGGAGTCCATGCCTCAATGGGTCAGAGCTGGTTTGGTGGCAAAAGGGGGACCTACTCAATATTAGGTGGGTAGTCATAACGTTATGGCTGATCGGTGTATAATATTGAGGTCTATAAAAGAGGAGAGGGCCTTGCTGTAATGAGCATAGGTGTGCGCAGCCTATTGCATTAGGGTGTGCACCACAAAGCTCAAACACACATGCACATGTATGTATGTATGTATGTGTATATCTATATTACACACACACACAGAGGTATGGTAGCACTTTATTAATGGCAGAACTGGTCAGAGGGAGATATTTCCCATCTCCCCACCGACACACAGAGTTATAATGCTAATGCGCTTGGGGTGATTAGGGTGTGCCCGGCACACCTGGCACACCCCCTGCACACACCTATGGTAATGAGCCAGCATTGCTTCCTAGTACAACATCTGCTCTAAATTCATGAGACAAAATGATAAATGGCTGCAAAGTCATAATTTTTCAAGGGTGAAGTAGACTTTAAACTATTGAAAGTCTTCTATTTCAGATTATTTTAAATTTTATCTCCATATTTGTGGCTCCTTTTTTCTTTTAATTGATTCCTAATTGTAAGTTCTGCCAGAATATAGAGGTATTTTAGTATTATTGCTTTCTACATGCATAACACCACGTCATAACCATCAATAGAATAATTATAACATGCTTTGTGAATTGACGCTGTGTAGGGAGATCTAAATCAGAGACAGTGTAGAAATTTGGTGTGCTTTGTTGGGCCAACATTGCAGCTTCTGTGAATACTCCCTCTAGTGGTCACATGCAGAACTACATCATTGTAATATGTTCCTTTATTACCAAAATCAGATTTATGCCTGCATGGAAAGAATAATGTCACAATTAAATATAATGATGCATTTATTAAAAATCTATGCCGAGAATGACTTAGATGGCTACTCAGGCATAAAGACACAGAATTCTGAGAATCAGAAGATATCTTGCGTAGGCCATAATAAATGAGGTCCACTGTAATTCACCCTTAGCTGTCAGTTTCAGGCAATAAAGCCTTATTTTTTTTACTGTGGCTTTTAATACATCCTGCATTAGTCAATAATGGCACTTAGGATTTATGCTCTAACACAGGCACCAGCATTCGGAAATAATGAGCTGATATTAATTATAGATTACCCAGCAGCGGGTATGCTGAGGCTCACATTGGATATCATTGCCTTTACCAGCGATAGAAAACATTCTCATCTTTTTTTTTTTTTTTTTTTTTTTTCTATTAGCCAAAATTATATCTTTTGGCTAATACTTTCACTAAAAGAATGGTCTATTGTTAGTGTTTGCAGTATACGATTTTAGCAGGCTGGAACGTAGACAGTAATAGAAATAGAAAGAAACGATATTCCGTATTATAACAGCGAAATCCTAAAAGCTGCTATATTATTATTAGTGCTAACTGAACTCCAAGTAATAAAATTATGATTAAAAGTGACCCTGTCTATATTTTTGGAAGTCCAAATAAACCCCACTGCTGTAGATACCTCTCCTTTCACACATAATATAAATATTGGTTTGCGCAAAATTTATAGCGTCTACAAAATAGGATATATATATTTATGGCATTTTTATTATTATTATTATTTTTTTTTACTAGTAATGGCAGTAATCAGCGGTGTTTAGCGGATCTGCGACATTGCGGCGGACAGATCGGACACTTTTGACATATTTTTGGGACCATTGAAGTTTATACAGAGATCAGTGCCAAAAATAGCCACTGATTACTGTATAAATGTCACTGGCAGGGAAGGGGTTCACACTAGGGGGCGATCAAGGGGTTAAGTGTTCCCTAGGGAGGTGTTCCTAACTGTGGGGGGAGGGGTCCGACTGGGAGTAGAGAGAGAGAGATCGCTATTCCTGATTACTAGGAACAGCAGATCTCTCCCTACTTCCCTGACAGAACGGGGATCTGTTTGTTTACAATGACAGATCTCCGTTTTGGCTCTGTGAGGAGCGATTGCGGGTCACCGGCAGACATCGCAGCCACCGGCCGTGCGCATCGGCTGCTGCGTCGTGCCTCCTATAGCTCTTAAAGCAGCCGCTGTACACCTACGGCAATTCGCGTAGCCGTGCCAACCTTCTGCAGTATAATGACGGCGGCTGGTCGGAAAGCAGTTAAGTAAACTTAAGGAAGTAAACCCTCCTATTGTTTTCAGTCAAGGAAGCTGCCATCTTGGCCTCTGTTTGATCTATAACTGCCATGATGCTGCACATGTGATCAGCTATGACACCAGCCATTGGATGGTTTGTCAGTTTGGTTGATAACCCAACCACTGGGAGTTTTAAACTCCTGGCATGTGCCGGAAATGTAACTGTTTTTTAAACTGTTAAATGATGGGTTTACTTCCGCTTTAAATAAAGGTGCAATTACAAATGGTGACTAATAAAATGCAAACACATGAAGGTAAAAAGTCCATTTTTTCTCAATGCAAATTGGGAAAAAGAATAAATGAGTGTATCCCTTCACCATTGGAAAGTGACTCTGGTGTCTCTTCCTCCTAGTGCTGTGATACCTATATGCTCATATGCCTCTCACCCTTCTGCAGTAAGGTAACAGCATAGAATGATATCCTATTCCTTGGTGTAACTCGTCCTGCCTCTAGGGGTCCTCCTATAGTCCATCAGGGTGATGTATCCCTATGGTAGTAGATGCTTCCTCTATGTTGTTCTTAGGGGTCCCTACCGGTGTAGTCCAAGTTATTTGGCAATAGAAAAAAAACTCCCCGTGGTGCAGTATCGTTTAAAAGGTTTAATGAGTTTTAAAAAACAGCGTGAATACTCACTTTTGTACAGATAATGTAGCAGCAAACAGTGTTGGGAAACCAGTAATGGACTCCGGACACAGACTTCAGGAAAACAAATCTTTTTATTCTCTAGCTTGTATAGAGGGTGGTCACAGCGTATATACCAACAATTTCATCACAATATACATTTCCTTTACACTTATGTTTCCTTATACAACTCTAAGCCAATTAGTAAGTAGTATTTACAGTTTTACTATATATGGATAGCATCCCTTACCTATCTGACTCATCTTGATACAAACTACCGTTACACACTGTTTACAAGGAGGTAAGTGGGGGCTGGTGACCTGGTTATTTGCAGGCGGTGAAATTCTAGGGACTTTCCAACAAGAGCCATTTTGTCAAACGTAGCCATTTTGGCTGCTGCCGCAATAAAACGTGTATTTGCTCCACGAGCAGCGAGCTCGCACTGGTGTGTCACTTCCAGTATGCCTCCGCTCTGTCTACACCCAAACTCTGTACTACCATTTGTACCTACAGCTAAACCTATAATAAGACTTACCCGCAGGTACGTTGAATATCTCCAAACGTGCACACTTTAGGAAATATTCAGATTGCATGCAGCCGATGACATCATTGGCGCATGCGCTCTGAAGGTCCGGCTTACCGTGCACATGCGCAGGAGTGACGTCATTGCGCTCCCGGACGCTCATGCAGCCGGAGGCCGCAAACTCGCAAGGAAGACCGGGGGAAGATGTCAGCCATCCCACTGTTGACATTGCGACGAGGGAGGGCTTCATTCTAAGGTAAGTTTCTCATAATGTGCTAGTATGCGACACATACTAGCACATTATCACATTGCCTTGCAGGGATTTTTTTAATTTTTTTGCAACCGCTTTAAGCTGCTTTTCTGGAGTTCAACTTTCATATCCAAATTCTGGTTTATGTTAGTGGATTGTGCAATTTTTTATGAACAGAAGACTTAGAAAAATGTTTGACGGGGAATAAGCTGCAAAACGACATGTTACTTTTCATAATACTAAGTTGCGTCTGACTGATTTGAATGATGCATTGATTTCTTTTTTTTTATTCCATCATAACATTTTCAATCAAAAGCCTAGCAGATTACAAAGGTGTGTCATGCAGAGACAAGAATCAGTCAGCTTCCATTGAGGTTGTGCAATGTCAGATTGAATGTATTTAGCGATACTCTAGTGGGGTTCTGTGGTTTTAGGATTCAGTAATTTGATTCTCCGCAGGATTTTATGCTTTCAGAATTGGCTTGAAATAACCTCCTTTTGGCATAGGGTTCCATCTCTGCTTTCAGCTGCTCTGTAGCGCTGAGAGTAAAGTGGTTTTCTAATCTGTTTACAAAAGCCGCAAACCACGTCATTTTATCTGCATCACGAAAAAAGTTGTTTTGGATAATAAATATTAGAGGAGACTCCATTGTATTGTGAGAACTGGCAATGCAAATGTAATTAAAGCGGGTTCCTATACATAACCCTGGAGTTTAATTTGTTTCTAAGACATTCTTACATTTTAAAATAGATTGTTAAGAATTAGGCTGCAAAATCGTACAACGCACAAAAAAAACATGCACGCCGTCTGCACGCACGCAGTGGTGTCATTGATTATTATTGGCTGGTGGTATATTTTTTGGAGGGGGGCAAACAATGCACCCACAGACACCCCCCGCTCGGTCGGGTCACCCGCACACACACCACCCCCCCTCGATCAGTCGGGTCACCCGCCCCCCACTTACCCCATCTAGATTGCGGGCAGCACTTTCCCTGGGCGACAGGCGGTGACTTCCCCTGCGTCTCCCCCTCGGCATCATGGCGGCTTCCGCCGTGTGTCTCCTCTGTCCTCCTCCTAGGCCAATAGGATCACTTCTCCTTTTTGGCCAATCGGGTGATGGGTCTCAGGACCCGCTTCCTGATTGGCCAGGAGGAGAATCAAGAAGACAATAGCATTTTGTCACACAACTGGGTGGGCTCGGGCGCAGTGCCCTGCGCCCCGAGCGCACCCTTTTTTTGAAGCCTATTTGAGCCTCTGGCTCTAATCATGTGCTTAAAAAAAAAACAAAAAAACCCCCACCCCATTGGAATCCATATGTCTGGCATCCCGCATGTAGAATAGGGAACTGGACATATGGATGGGGGGCAGCGCTCCTGCGCCCTGTATTACGGGCCGCCATGATGGCACCCCAATGCACCTTGCTAACATGCACCAAAATCATAGTGACAAATTTTGGTATTTTGGCACTGTGTGATTTAAAAAACAAAGATCATGCTCTTCTTTTGTGCGAATTTCGTACATAGAGCAGGCCCTTAAAATGAATAGACTGTCCTATATGTAACATGCAAAAAACATGCGTGCACTGTTGCATCTGCATAGGTCTGAATAGAGGCTAAGGGATGAGCAAAACTGATAGTTTCAGCAAAATTAAAAATATTTCAGCACAGATTTGCCGTTTTGTTGAAATGCACTGTAGCCAATGGTAAAGGAGAAGTTAAAGTGTTACTAAACCCAGGACCTTGCATTCACTATAACTGGTGACTCGGTTAAATTGATGATAGGCAACTCCTATCCTCATATTGATTAGTGGTTCCAAATTATTAATAACTACTGCAGTAGGGAACAGACACAAAAGATACACTCAGCATCTTTCCAAATAACTGTTCTGCTTTATTATGACGCAATTGAAAGTTTTTATGCACATGATTACGTAGGTATAAGATTAATATTACAATTGTACGTTTATGGTAACAAGGGGCGTTACATAGACAGGCTAATTCTAATCAGGACTCAAAAGAATGTAAACATTTACTGAAAACATTATTAGTGCCGTGTGCACAGTGAGGGCAGTGTGCAATACATACAAAATAGAATACAATTATATACAGAACTTACAAATTTCCATTACAGTCTCCCCTCTTTTGATCAATATTTTGATCACTAACCATACCTGCTATCACCTTTAACCTGGAACCTCCACACGCTTAGTTTTAGGTAGTCCTGGCCAAAGAGGCAAAAAAAAAAACTCCATTGTGGAGAAAATAATAGCTGAGCAACTTTTTCATTACAAAATGACTTTTCATTGTGAAAAACAAATGATTGATAAGACATATTTACAGAGTACTGGCTGTACACTCCTGTGGCCAGAATGGCCTTCTAGCTGAATTGTGGGCATGCTGACTTATCAGCATATGTAAACACAGACAATTCTACATAAAATGGAAGACGTACAAAAGACAAATATGACTTCACACATGGATAAACTACTTTTCAAATATAAATATCCCTTACAATTAAAGTAATTGAATCAAAAAGTACCCTAGACTGTGATCACAAGAGGGAAACAAATCAAACAGAGATTTCTTTAATTTAGTCATTTTTGCAGTGTCTGGTGTGGATCCAGGTGACTTTTCCTTCAAGTTTTGCAAAAACTGTACATGAAATAGATGCTGTATTGAGTCTCCAAACATTTCCTTATATATAAATGTCTCTTAACAATCCGCAAGTCACCTGGCTTTAGTTTTAGATCCTTCCAAACTTTTAGGATCTGGAATTGGGGAGAAAACACATAAATTAGTTTGTCAAAAACCTTAAAAGATCAGCAACATTCTCTGTGAGATCCGAATGGAGGACTTCAGCTGCTGAGACAAAATATAAGCAAGTGAGTAACACACACCCAAACAAAATCCCATAGGGAGAAAGTCCAACATCCCCTTAGGGGCTTCATAAAATATAAGAAAACATTCAGGCAAAAGTTTTCTAGTTTCTTACTCTACTTTGTCCGCTATATTGTAGACAGTAAGGGGTGTAAAAATAAAACCTCAAAACTTCTAGTAAGGACTCTCCTATAAAAAATGATTTCCTCTGTTACTCTTTGTACTTTCTGCACTCTATATTTACAAACTACTTCTGATAACACTTTTTCTGTGGCCTTTGCAGTAGCATTTGCCACTGGACATCCAGAAAACATGTCCATACAGACAAAATGCATACTTGTAAGATCCTGACTTGGGCATCTGGATATATCTTTTTTGTAATCTCAGGAAGGGATGTTCAGCTTTTGGTAACACCTTTGGTAACAGGTAAAACAAGAAGTGGTATATTATAAAAACAACTGTGGAGAACCCTGGCTCTATCCCATGCTCATTTACTAAGGCAGCCATAACTTCTTGTGACCAATGACACGGTCCATGTGTCAAGCTGAAGGGAAAAGAGTGGCTGGCAGACATAAATGATCACCTTTTCCAAAGTCCTGTTTCATAAGAAGTTGCCCCCTGTGGACCACTTGTTCTTCTTGTTCTGGGGTCCTTAAAGTTGAATTATTAATCCCAGCTATACTGGGCCAGAACTAGGGTGGAATCTGTGAGTTGCACAGACCCATCAAGTGTCCGGGGCTGTAAATGCAGCATCCTTAGTCACCTGGTCTGCTTCCATGTGTGAAAGTTAATATGGCTACCTCAGCAAGAACCTGGAAGGCTGAAAACAGCCAATCAAATTAACTTGGCATGCTTGGTTGGTTTACCTGCCGAAGTAAAAACAAACTTCTGGCCCTTTAAATGGAACCAAAAGCTCTCTATATCTTGACTATCTATATAAATATACACTCTTTTTATAGCTCACAGACTTTGCTAAAACATGGAGCTCTGCTTCTTGACCTGGGGAAAAAGGATCCAATGACTTTGAATACAGAGTATCCTTCTGGGTGATAAACTGCATACTCAAATCTACAAAACATGTAATATCTGGGTCTTCAGGGAGTGTGTCCCGCACTGGGCTCACAGCAGCTGATTCCTACACCATCAATTTAACACGTGTGTCTTCCTTTGTCTCCAGCCTCCTCCAATAGAGGCAATAAGGTGTCTTGATTCAAATGTACGCATTTTTCATTGTTAGATTTGTACATAAACAAACTCATATTTTAAACCTTTCATTAGACAAACATTTAGTTAGCTGTATATTTGCTGCGCAGAATGTGGGACCATTAAAAATTAAATGTTTGACCAAAACAATATCTAACTTTGTCTAATAGCACCTTTTCATAAAAGCTACAGCTCTGATATATCGGGGTGAACCATTTATTACTGGGTCCAGCTTGCATAAATATATTACAATGGCTTGTTTTCTATCACGCTGTTTGTGTAAGAACTCCAGTTTCATGTTTCAAAAGACAACTTTTTCCTGGCAATATTATAATAAATGATAACAATACCCTGCGGTCATGGAGAGATGTCCATTAATCCAAAATATTCTTCTGCTTATACCACAGTACTTACAAGGAAAAGGGGCACATCATTTCACAATCCACACATTCTGCTTTGGATTTCAAAAATAAAAATAAATAAAAACAAAAGGACCAAGAATCTGTATGATGGACCAGAAAGCATCAAAAACTATAAAACAACTGGCTGCAGGTGGCATCTATCCTAACAGGGTGTGTGGACTTGATGTGATGGGACTGTTATATTTAAATTTTATTTATTATTACTCTCACATCATGGACCACACATCAAGTTATTATCAAGAACCTTAAAATGTCATTTTTGTAGAAAAACTTCTTATGTATCCCATCCATCTTGGCTTTGTTAAATATTATGGCAGCTGTATTCCAAATAACAACCTCATCTTAATCTTTTTTTCTCTCAATAAGAGCTTATTGAGTAAAATTACAAAAATTGTTACCTTAATCTAAACTAATCCCATTTTTACAAATTTCCCCAATAACCTGGATTTCATTTCCAACCAAAGGTTGTCTAAACCAGTTTCAATATATCTATATTAATAACATTGTTAAACTCATATTAGAAATGAATACTCATTATTACTTAATTTTACTTAATTTCCCTTTTTTAAATGCACTGCTTCCACTATCAAAGGATATTCAATTTGTGTAATACACGGTTAAATGTAACCTTCATTTTACCATGTTTGGAAAACAGATTCAAAAAATAATTGTGATCACATTGTTTATCATTAGATTCGTTAACCCAGCACATGTTTTGTCTAAAAAACTGGAATTGGCATGGTGTCCTTCCAGCTTATCACTGACCTCTCAGGGACATTCTTTCAGGAGAGCACAAAGGAGTGGGTCACATCTGTGTACATGACACACACACAAGCAATAGAACTAAAGGTCCCAGCATTCGCACACACATACACCACTGTCTCTCTAAAACCGCTTACATTTTCCCATTTGTACACAACACATGCTTATCATTCTCTCACTTTCTTTTAACTCTTTAATATTTCCCTGCCTAAATTCTGCTTTCCTTATTTTGTTCAGATATATTTTATATCTAGCTTCTATGATCAGACAGGCAGCCAGAGTGCTCATCCCATCTTCCCTCTCTGACAACATGTAAAGTATTCTGTTTTAACTCTCATTTCTCTGTTTCTGACTTTTACTAGTTGTAGTGCCTGACCCCAAATTCATCCCACAACTTCACATGAAAATGTTCCTTTCTGTCTAGTGTTATTGTCACCCTTGATCCATCCTGCTCACATAGATAGCTGTTTCTCTAGCTGTTTACTCTGCATGATTCTTAGTCCCTGTGGACTTTGGTAACCCAGTTACCCATTGTGGAACCCTGTCCACTTTAACCATTAATCTAGGGGCTCAGTATAGGCGGAACTGCACCTTTGGTTCATATATAGCGCTCCTCTTGCGCTGGGCATTTTTGAGGGTCTCTTACCCTTCATTCCCTTACTTAATTCAATGCCCATAATGACTGGCCAGTCTTCTCTACATGTGCCTATACCCTCTTGCCTCTAAACTACTTTATCTAGCAGATTTACTACATATATCTGTGAACAGCACTATTCTTCCCTTTCTTATCTATAACACTCCGATGGACAATAGACAGGGACAACATAACATATAACCACCAATCAATACAGTTCGATTAAGGTGTAAAATAGGTACCCTTTGTCCCGAAAATGCCTTACCGATCAAGGAAGTCTGATAACTCAAATGTAAGCAAAAGGCTTACCTCAGCCGGCTGATTATCAGAAATTCCCAGATCGTCTCAAGCTCCTCGTTTCGGATACTCAGGGTCACCTGGAATCCCCTCCTGGCTGGCTCGCCATGCTGAATTGATGATAGGCAACTCCTATCCTCATATTGATTAGTGGTTCCAAATTATTAATAACTACTGCAGTAGGGAATAGACACAAAAGATACACTCAGCATCTTTCCAAATAACTGTTCTGCTTTATTATGACGCAATTGAAAGTTTTTATGCACATGATTACGTAGGTATCACATTAATATTACAATTGTACGTTTATGGTAACAAGGGGCGTTACATAGGCAGGCTAATTCTAATCAGGACTCGAAAGAATGTAAACATTTACTGAAAACATTATTAGTGCTGTGTGCACAGTGAGGGCAGTGTGCAATACATACAAAATACAATACAATTATATACAGAACATACACATTTCCATTACACTGGTCTCCCAGAATACACAGAACAGATGCTCATTTCAATCTACTCTGGGCCTGTTCTTGTGCCAACATAGCTCCTTATTAGCCCCGTTATTTTTACATTTTTTTTCCAGAAAGAAAAAAAAATGAAAACAAGTTAAAAAAAATAAAATGAAAGAGGCAACGCACAAGTAAAGATCAAATACACAAAAAAGGTAGAAAAAAGTCAAATACAAAGATCACAAAATGAATTAAATTAAACTACTAATTTTACCTTCCTTAGAAAAAAAAACTAATTTAAGTAGCTAAATTAGAGAAACTTTAGCAAAATTTCTTGGATAGCAAAATCTGTACTTTATGGATCTGTTTCTGTCTGTGTTAGTAGGGTGTGTGTGTCTGTATGATACCAAATTAGTCTCTGTGGACTTGAGTCAGAGAGTTTCTGCAATCTGCTGGTAAAATTCTACAAAACCTGTAAATTTGTGTCTAGATAAGTTTTTTCAAAATCACTCTGCTCTTCTCTTATTAAAAATAACCTTTTAAACACATACAGTGGGGGCGGAAAGTATTCAGACCCCCTTACATTTTTCACTCTTTGTTATATTGCAGCCATTTGCTAAAATCATTTAAGTTCATTTTTTTCCCTCATTAATGTACACACAGCACCCCATATTGACAGAAAAACACAGAATTGTTGACATTTTTGCAGATTTTAAAAAAAAGAAAAACTGAAATATCACATAGTGCTAAGTATTCAGACCCTTTGCTGTGACACTCATATATTTAACTTAGGTGCTGTCCATTTATTCTGATCATCCTTGAGATGGCTCTACACCTTCATTTGAGTCCAGCCGTGTTTGATTATACTGATTGGACTTGATTAGGAAAGCCACACACCTGTCTATATCTTAATCTTAATTTAAGGGGGTCTGAATACTTTCCGTCCCCACTGTATATCATAAAATGGCAATAGGGTTGCATGGATACCGATTCCGGTGCCGATACCAAGCATTTACACAAGTACTTGTACTCATGCAAATGCTCTGATACAAAAACTGATACCTTCAGACTTGGTTCAACCGACTTGGGCCGGTTTGCGGTTTCATTTGGTGGTACAGGTGCAATTCCAATTCGAATTGTAGTGTATGGGATTAGAAATCGCATCTGAACTGGACTGAAATTGAATAGGACTTTTTTTAAAACCCCACTACGGCTGGACCACTCATACAGTACGTGAACAGGCTGTAAAAAGTCACTGAAACCCACATTAAAACTGATGTAAAACTCATATCTCTGCAAGTGAAATCTCTGCAGTTCTCCTCAGTTTTCATGCGTGTATGGTATGAACGAGCATTAAAGAAAACTGTCACATGACACAAAAAATAGGTATTGGTATCGGCGAGTACTTGAGGAAAAGCATCAGTACTTGTACTTGGTCTTAAAAAACTGGTATTGGTGCATCCCTAAGTGTCAATACTGTACATTCAGTCCAGAAGACCCATATAGTCAGCTGGTGATTTCCCTTTCAATTGAACTTCCTAGTTCCCCAGTCCAAGTAAATTCTCTATGTATGATTACGGCATTTTTATTGTCACCATCCAGTAGCAGAATGTACACAGGAATATATGGAAAGGTGGTACATAGGTGGTGGGAGATCTTACACAGGGCTAGATTTCTTACTAAGCCACATAACCATGGCCTAGGGTGCCAAGACCACCATTTGCAAATTTTGGTGCCCATTTGTTATTTTAGGCTTAAAGAGCCTAATGCCAGCAAAACTTCTGCCCTTCCCTACCTTGGCACTTTAGCTTTTTTTAGTGCCACTAGCTCTCCTGGAAAGTCTCTGAGCTCAGAGCCCACCATTGTCCCCCAGAGTTGGCCTGTGATATCAATCCCTGCACTGTAGGATAATAGTTCCAAGTGTGTGTGTCACAGGAACAAAAGGGTGAACCGCTCCAGGTGGTGTACTGAAGAAAACAACTTACTCAAAGTGCTCAAAGTGGAAGCCAGGTGCAGGCTCAGCACGAGCAATATTGAAGAAATGGATTCTGGACAGCCGCACTCCGATAAAAGCCTTTATTGTAATGAATAGTCAACGTTCATGTGATAAAAGAAGATGGACAAACAGCTGACGCGTTTCACAACATCCTTGTTGCTTAGTCATAGCTAACTTAGCTATGACTAAGCAACAAGGATGTTGTGAAACACGTCAGCTGTTTGTCCTGCTTCTGTTGTCACATGAACATTGACTATTCATTACAATAAAGGCTTTTATCAGAGTGCGGCTGTCCAGAATCCATTTCTTCAATGTGTGTGTCGCAGGGACGCTGTGTAGTTGCTGCAGTCGGTAAAAGTGAACTGCTTCTTTTAAACTACCTCCACGGAGGTGTGCTGAAACAATCACAGGGCTGTCAGCACACCTCCGGGAGTATGAAGCACGTATTAACACACAGAGAGAAAAGTATGAGTAACAGCACTGCAGTAGACAGGCATATATTTTCATGTCTGTCATTGTAGACAGACATCAGCTTCTCTAGGGTCAGCTTTAAACCTATGGCCATGTTTGGGCAATTAATAACATATTCTTAATAAAACAATAAGGAAGGAATAGCTCAGCTTATGGACAATATACCAACAGTATTAGGAGTCAAACTGTGTATTAGGAGGTTATTGGATTTTTTAGGTTCATGTTCAAAAATCATGAAAATACTATTAAAATATGTAAATTTTATTAATAACCATAAAAGGTAAGTGTTTCATAAAAACAACACAAATGCATTACAATACACTCCTTGTAGGTGCAGCATGATGCTATGTTTCCCAACATGTTTCGCCCTATAGCTGTTGCTTCCTCAGGGAATGCTGTCCAAATGAGTAACAGAGCCTTCTAACAAGTACATATATTGTTAACAATTTCATAAATTTCATTTCATTTCTCTGTTACTCAATAGGACAGAAATCCCTGAGGAAGGCCCAGCTATAGGGAGAAACATGTTGGTAACCATATCATCATGCTATACCTACAAGGGCTGTATTGTATGATTTTTTTGTAATGCATTTGTGTTGTTCTTATGAAACACTTACCTTTTAATGGTTATTAATAACATTTATATATTTTAATAGTATTTTCATGATTTATTGAACATGCACCTAAAAAATTCCGTAACCTCCAAATACACAAAACATAAATGAACTTTGAAAAAAAGCAATCGCTGACTTCTATAGCTTTAGGCACTTTAAAGTAATACATCCTTAAATTTAACAAAGAAAGCACTGGAGTCGTTCAAGTTGGGTCTCAGCACTCTGTTTCCCCACCTGTCTTCCAGTGTACCAGCTACATTAGAGCTTAGAAGGCTGACAGGCTGCCAAGTTACTGCTGAGAACATATTGCCTGCACACAGGGTGTGCTGGGTATGCCTGGGCACACCCTAATCACCCAATGTGATTCTGATTCCCCCTGCTTCCTGGTGTCCCCTTTCTCTCCCCTATAGTGCTACCAGCTTCCCTCCTTCCTCTCCCACTGGCTCCTGTGAAGGGTGATTCAGAATGGAAGGATGATTGAACACAGTGAGTGATCTGTACTAATCGCTCCTGTGACATTCTTACGTGAAGCATAGTAAACTATGCTTACTATGCTCCAATCTATGAATGAACAGGAAGCCGCTCAGCAAAGAGCACTTCCCATTTGTTCACTGTCCAGTGCAGCAAAGGCTGCATAGAAAGGGACTGGGGAAGCTCTGTCCTCAGTCCCTTTCTCTCTGTTTAGACCCTTGATATTTCACCCAAACTCCCCAACGAGGCTCCTAAAAAAAATTGTAAAAAAAAAAAAAAAAATGTAAGAAAAATTGTAAATAATAATAATAAAAAAAAAAAAATGTAAAAAATAATTTAAAAATAATAAAAATAAAAACTATTTACACCGTCCACTGTCCTACTGACACCAGTCTCTGCTCTACTGGTGCCGTCCACTGCTCTGCTGATATACACACGTGTGTGTTTATGCTCTTGGGTGCACACCCTAATGCAATAGGCTGCCCACATCAATGGCTGAGAATAATGAAAATAATTAGCTGAGCTGCTGAAAGTAGTGAAGGTGCTTTTGTTGTAGACTTTGAGGATGAATTGCTTCGCACTACCCGCAGCTAAAGAGGTCAGTGAGGGCTTGTTTTAAAGCCCATTTACTACTTGATAAGGGTATGCAAATATTTGAATGTCCACAATCTGGCCATGAATTACACTTTAATGCTATGGTTAAAGGGAACCTTCTGGTATATAAATAAGGGAGCTACAATTGCAGATTGAATTTGAAACATACAGTATTTGGCTGTCATCCTTATTATCCCTATACTATAGGTTGATTCACTGACTTAAAGCAATGCTCTGTGTTAGTAGCTCACTAAGTAGCGAATAAATTATAATGATGAGCTCTGGTGTTGCCACCTTAAGAAACAAGCAATGAAAAATTCCATATTTAAGGCTGAACTCCAGACAGTTATAAATTACAGAAATAGGTGCAGCTTTGCAATCATTAATGTATTTTGTTTAACTTCTGAGATGAGCAATTTGCTGTTTGGTGGAGAGAGCAAAGTAACATAGTAAAGATTAGGCTACAGTAAAAAGGTCAGGTCTCCTTCCCTGTTAAATAGGGCCGTACTGTGGAGCAGAATTGTGTCAATCTCGGAAATGGAGTCACAGAAATACAAATCCTTTATCAGGTGAAACAGGTCTGATAGAGGTATTTATTTGAATATTTAGCTGATTACATGAGGTTCAACTTTTAGACTATGATTAGGCCTAGTTTTAGGGTGCAGTTAAGGACATGTTTGAGATAGGACTACGTTTAACACTACTGGTAAAAGTAGTGTTTGAATACTGCCTTGACACAAAATTAAGACTGCTTGACATTTCCATTTCTTTTTTACTTTAATAAGGCATGAAATCAAACATCATGTCAAGATTTATTCGGATATCATTAGGAGTTTGACAGATATTAACACATGAATAGACAGTATGAAAACCATGGAAATTAGTCTTGGAAATGATAGTGTATTTTCAATCAGTATACATTCTGAGCTACTGTAACATCTACTTCAACTAAATCTTCATGGTATAACACATTGCAAATGCTATTTGTTACAGTTTTTCCCTGTAATTAAGGTGTTATCTAAAGAAATATTATTGTTCTACCCCCACCTTAGACAGGCACATTGACAGCAGTTCCTATATAAAATGAAGCCTACAAATTGGTGCGCCTCATATAGTGGAGCCTATAAGCCCCAGCTTGTATGGTATACATACAGTATTTGAAAACTGATCAAGCCTGATATACTGATGGCCTATATCAATTCTCGAGGCCCAAAAATGCTGTACAAACAGTACAAATACCCCCAAATGACCCCATTTTGGAAATTAGACAGTCTAAGGTATTTCGTAAAAGGCATGGTGAGTTTTTGGAAGTTTTAATTTTTCCCACAATTTTCTGGAAATGATGACAGTAAATAAAATTGTTTTTTTTTCCACAGAATTGTCATTTTAACAAGTTATTTCTCACACACAGCATAGGCAACTTAGAATTACACCTCAAAACACATTCTGCTACTCCTCCAAGTATGGTAATACCACATGAGTGAGACTTTTTCACAGCCTAGCCACATAGAAAGGCCCAAAACTCAAGGAGTACCTTCAGGCATTCCAGGGGCATACATTTTGCATCTGATTTCTTGACTACTTATCACATTCTTTGGAGGCCTTGGAGACCAAAACTGTGCAAACACCCACAAAATGACCACATTTTGAAAAACAAACACCCCAACGTATTTTCTAAGAGGCATAATGAGACTTTTGAAAATGTAATTTTTTTGTCACATGTGGAAAGAAAATTAAAATGTATTTTTTACACAAAGTTTTAAAGTTATAAGATATTTCTAACACACAGCATAGGCATGCATAGAAATACACCTCAAACAGGCCAAGGTCAGTTCAGGCAGCTGGCAGAGGCATGGTCAGTATGCAGGCAAATGGTCGGTCCAGGCAGCAAGCAGAAACATGGTTGAGAAAACAGGCAAATGGTCAGTACATATGACATCAGATACATGAAAATGGTAGGCATGAGAAATATCTTCACCATACCTTCACTAATATTGTGGTAAGGTGTGATAGATTTGGAAAGCAGTCTCCTATACAGGAGCCAATCTGGGAGGGACATTGGGGGCAACAGTATCTGGTGTCATGCTCTGTTCTATTACTGCTGCACACATGGTAGTTGTTTAAACTGTGTGTGTTCTGACTGTAAAATCACTTGTAACGCACAGATCTTCACTAACAGGCACAGATCGGCTCACCTTCTCCTCACATGTGCTCTCTGTGTGAGGAGAAATAGAGCTGATGGTGCAATATGCAGCTTCTGTTTGCATTTGTGATTGCTGTGATTGGACACAGCAATCGCATGGTACAGGGCCAAACACAGCATCCCTGTACCTTGATATGTGATGCGCTGTGTCCAAAACCATCACATATCACACTGCTGCATGCCCCCGAGGGCTCGCATGAGTGGCTTGGCTAGGAGAACATATGGGTACTTCCTCCTAGGACAATGCTTGTCCCCTCTGCAGAGCACAATTAAAGGAGATACAAGCTAGGCAGCTAGACTGCTAGGATTAGACTGCAGCTAGGTTGGGCAGCTCCTCTATTTCTATACCCCACCCCTGAGGACACCATCAGTGTATTGGATCTAGTGATTATAGGCAGGAGCGGTCAGTATACACTTCTGATGATATCAAATTCCTGACAGCCAGCTCTGAGGCCAGAAGCACTGGAGTGACTAGGCGTTATTACATGAATGGAAGGATTCTGCTGTTCTAATCAGGAATTATATGATGAAGAACAATTCTTTGGCACACTAAACTGTTTCAAAAAAAGTTCAGTAGACGCTTTATTGGGCTCCTCAGAGAGGAGGTTTGGCCAGTAAATAGACAAAGGTTATTTATCAATGTGAACTGGGCTATAAACTACTATACTATATTATAATATTTGTCAAAAAGCACAAAAAAAGGGATGTAATGAGACAATGCCTTACTAAAGGAATTAAGCTTGTTCATGTTGAATTTTCACTTAGCTTAGTAAATATGACGTTGCTCTGCTGACTTCCTTCATTCAATCATGTGCAAGCAAAAATATTGTTTTTAACATTTTCCTTGCATATGCTTGGGGACTCTTTGCAATGTAGATTTTCACCACATTTAGTAAGCTAAGGGAAAATGCCCTTGCAAAGTGAAAATTCACTTTGTAATTTGAACATGCTCCATTACTTTAGTAACTAAGGGTCTATGTACCTTATAAACTCATGGGAGTTGATTTACTAATGATAAATAGGCTGTTCACTTTGCAAAGGAAGTTACCCATTGCAAGGGAATTTCCCCCAGAGTTTAGTGAATGTGGTGTACTTTCAATTGCAGAGGATACCCAATCATGTGCAAGGAAAATAAAAAAAACAGCACTTTTATTTGCTCATAATGAATGATAGAGATCAGCAGAGCAATGTCATATTTACTAAGCTAAGTGAAAATTCAACATGAACAAGCTTAATTCCTTAATTTCCTTGCAAGGTGAAGAGTCTATTTGCCTTTAGTAAATCAACCAGTCCACATACTTCCCAGTGCATGGGAAAAGCTTTAGGAAAAAGAGCATTAAAGAGTATCTAAATCTAAAAACAAGAATTTATTCCATTACAACCTGTTCCTAGTTGTGGTGGCCGCATTGCTCTTTTATTCTTACTTTTCTCCTTTATTTTCACCTACTGATGCTATCAGCTACACAATTCCTGTCCTAGGATGATAACGCTCACTCAATGTTTTATTAAGGAGCAACATTGTCACTCTAGCACAGTAATTTTTTAACACTACAAAACACCTCCCTTTCCTAATCTCTATAACATAGAGGGTAGGTGTTCTGTTATCAACAGAGGTGAACTAAGCAGGACATGCATTACTGCTTTGGGATTCAGTGCAGCTGAGTGTACAGATAGTTTGGAGCTCACTAAACTTCTGGCAGAATCAACAGGGGTTTTTCTGCACTGGTAGCATTTGCATGTATTAGCCTCATACACATGAACAATTGCTATCCTAATTACTGTACTTTCTGTGCCCAGGAAGTGTCAGCTGGTGCATGCAATGAATGGCTGTACATGAACAGAGTAGTGTAAAGCTTAATGCTCCTGTGCATCAGCATTTACCCCTGCATGTGCAACGTACTTCCAAAATGCTAAACTTTTGTGTTCAGGAAATACATTATACGCACATACGCGGTTAAACACCGCTCCACAGAAACATCAGCATTTACATGACTACAGCTGCATACAGCCATTCACTTGTATGGCAGGCAGTACATGCCTGCTGCGGCGCAAGAAAACACCTGGAATATTTTTCTAGGCATATAAAATGCCTGCAAACATCTATGTGAATTAGACCTAGATATCCTGAATATGGTTTTTATTGACCTAACATACATTTTAAAGCCAAACCCCAGCCTTACCTTCAGTAAGTTGCTGAAACTACTTACTCCAATTCCATTGCACACTGAGCTTTAGGTCAGATAGAGTCCGCTTCATTTCCTGGCTGGAGGACATCCAGCATCGCCTAAGCCCTTTCCTTCCCAGCCTTATTCTCCCTAGTTAGCCCATTTCATTTAATGGATTTCAGTTTGTTTCAATCATGGAGACTCAGCATCACACGTGGACATTACCTAGGTCGGTCTGCATGGAAATGCAGTCTACATCTTTGGGTCATCACTGTGTTTTCTGTTTTAGACCCAGTGACATCACTGGGTCTAAAATAAGATGTGTATTAAAAATGGAAAGGATTTGTTTAAAAATGTCTTTGCATGATGATGATGATTGGGAAGGATGGGAGGGAGAAACTAGGAAAGACAGACTAAATTTAAAATCCAATCCTTCTCCCAGTGCAATACCATATATATAGGATTTAATAACTATTGAATATTACTCATAGCCCCTCTGGTGATACCAGTGGCAAGCCCCCAGGCATAAAGTCACTCGGTCATAGCTGGTGAGATTTGGAGCTAAAATTAACAGTCAATTCACTAACAAATTTAACGTCTGCACTTATAAGTGCTATGGGCTTGCATCTTCTCAAGTTCAGCAAACCTTTGCCTCAAGAGGATCTGGACCTGATATTTATAGGGATATCAGGATGTGTCTGAAGGTCCTATAATACAAATAGGTTAAACTGCTAGGCCCTGTGATTATACATTGGACGTTGTTTGATAATCTGCACCAGCTCTTATCCTCAAAAGTCCAAAGGGAAGGTTAGGGACACTAGGAATCTCAGGGTTTCCCAGAATCTTCCCGGAAAGTTAGGGACACCAAGAATCTTGGGGTCACACAGAATGTCTTGGCAAGACAGGGACATTAAAAATCTTTAGGTTAATCAGAGTCTTTTCGGAAAGTCAGGAATACTAGGAATCTTGGGGTTTCCCAGAATCTTCCCGCGAAGTTAGGGACACCAGGAATCTTGGGGTCACTCAGAATCTCTCGGAAAGCCAGAGATACTAGAAATCTTTAGGTTATTCAGAGGTTTTTTTTTTTTTTCAGAAAGTCAGGGATACTAGGAATCTTGGGGTGGATCAGAATCTTATCAGAAAGTCAAGGACACTAGGATTTTTTTTTTAGACAATTTAAAAAGAAAACATTATGAAAAATTATAACTTCTCTGCTGAATCAGAGGCTAACCATTTTTATAATATAAGCACTTGTTGCGCCCATAAGGCCAGACAGGTCACAAAAATGCAGCAACTTCTTTAATTTCTCTGCCTACAGCCTGCTTCTTTGATAGTGGAACAACATGATTACCTCTGTTTAGTGAGCTGGAAATGATTGATTGGAAACTGCAGAATTAAAAAAAAACTGTATTAGCCAGACTTTCTGCCTGAGTCTTGTATTTTATTCTGTAATTAAATATTCTTTTTTTTATTTTTTTATTTGTAGTGCCCTTCCCTCCATGATGCAATGGGTTCGGACGCAAAAGCCCGGTGAAAGTGGGATCAATATAATTACAGCGGACTTCGTAGAGTTAGGTGACTTTATCAGCACAGTCATCAAGCTGAACTATCTCTTGGATGAAGAAGACAGCACTACTTGATGATGCAATACATATTCCGCTATACACACATGAAATGCTGCAGTGTATTTGTCTTTGAAATGTTTTATTGCAAAACACAGAACTCTTCCAATCACATTCTAAGATTCCAAGCTGTTTGGGTCTTGTAGATAGAAAACATTTGGAATAGTCATTTCAGTCTGGTATAAGTTTTGAGAAAAGAAATGTGGTTATATGTACCACTGAAATAAGAATGGAAAAAATAACTTCAAAGCAAAAGGGCATTTCTTTAATTCCTGTTCGTTTTTGTTTGGTGGAATTTTGTCTTTAAACCAAAGTATACAAAAAACGGTATACGATAGTTACTAGTATGAGTCACAGTTTGATCATAATTGAGTCATGTGTACATACCGTAAATACATTTTAAAATAGAAACTCTACAATCCTAATTCATGGATAAAGCAAGTGTTTTTGTCATATATTTTTATTTTACTTTTAATGTAATAATTATGTAAATAATGTTAATACCCGTTCCTAAAGGCTACTTGGTTTGTCATCCATAAACCTAAAAAACGAACCAATTGGATGCTATTTAGCTGTTTTAATAGTAACTTCATTAAAAGGATGTTTTCCTCTGTGTGCTCTAGAACAGGGTTTGGTTGGCCATCAGGTCTTTTCTGCTGCTTCTGGCCAGGATGATCCCATGCCAAAGCAAACCTGTAATAGGCTAAACCCAATTTTTCAGCTAAGCTACCACTGTCACCTTTGAAAGTGATATCACATAATACATAATTTCATTGCCCTGTGACTAATGAATTTCCTGGTGTTTAAGGACCTCACCAAGAACAGTGACTATAGTAGCTAATGGTATGTTCAAACAGTAACTCCTTCACATCAATCCACTCTTGCCCACCACAGCTACTGCAGTACCCAATCCATCTCCTTACTGCTAAGTATACAACAATCCATGAAGATAATAGCATATACCAGCAGGATATGCATTTAAATATATTTATTGATGTTTCAACATAGTTACATTACAGTACGTTTGTTGAAGTATCAGTAAATGGTTTTTAATATATTTCCTTCCTTGACTGTGGTAGTTGAGCTGAAAATCCATACTTTTACAGCTATGGTAGTGAAGTAGAAGCAGGTCTCCTCACTGCGGTTCTAAAGTGCTATCATCTTCCTAGACTGTGGTAGTTGACATGAAAATCCAGACTTTTTTTACAGTCAAGGTGGTGGGCTATAAGCAGGTCTTCTCACTAAGGTCCTAGTGTGCTATCATCTTTCTTGACTGTGGTAGTTGACATGAAAATTCAAATTTTTAACAGTCAAGGTAGTGGGGTAGAAGCAGGTGTCCTCACTGGGGTCTTAAAGAGTAGTAAAGGCAAAGTTGAGTATTAAACTCAGTCTTACTATTCAAAATGGAGAAATCTCTATTGTTTGGAATTAATCTTGGTCACTGAATTTTTTTTTTTTAAACTGCAAAAGAAAACACCTCCTACTTACCTGTCCTGGCACCCATTTATAGAATCTTTGCTCTGTTACTGAGAAAAGATGCCTGAAAGAACTACACACCTCAAAAACTTTCAGATGTGTTAGATGCCCGCATCCTCCACCTTTTTCTGTGGTTCCTGCTGCTGGCCCTTATGTCACTTTTCATTACATTTTTTTAAAGCATTTTTTAGTCAACCCTGAAAATGAATCCATTCAATGACAAAATTTGCATGTCTGCTCTTTTAATTCAGGTACAACTGCAGCTTTTCCGATGTGAACTTTAAAGGGGATTCGGAAACATGTCAACCACCCCTAAATTTGAAGAGAAGCAGCTGTGCTCTTATGTACTAAACAGGGAATAGGCACATAATCCCTGTGGAGAATTTATATCTGCTCCTTGTATTTTTTGTTATTGCACATATCTCATGTTTATGTGAAAAGATTAATCCAAGAATGACCGCTAATGCGCAATCTATGTCACATTACCCACCATTAACCAGCCAGTTGATTGCAGAACTAAAGCTGCTAACACAATTAACTTCTGTATTTTAAACATATTTATATGTGTAATAAAAAATAAAAAAATGTTGCACATCTTTTTTTATCCAAATTTTGTGGGGAAAAGGCACTCCAAGAAAATACTTGTATCAGTAACTGACCTTTTCTATGTAACATTTTACGTTTATGGCAGTACTTCTGTAGTTTAATGTGTAGTTGTCCAGATAATTACTAGTTTTTATGTTTTTAATTGCTTACTTGGTTTAGTAGGTTTTTGCATTATGTCTGATGTTAAACTGATGTGTAATAAAATCTGTAGTGGTATTCTAAGTCCCAAGTGACTTAATCGCTCATTTATGATGTCACTGATCTCAGTTTTTAGCAGTGAAGTTTGCTGATAATGTTTTTTTTATGGTGATCGTAAATATAGGTAGGATACAGGTATCCTGTACACGTACCCTAGGAAGATTAATTCAAAATCTTTTGGGGGGATAAGTGTAATGTGTCTGAATACCCCATTGCAATTACTTTTCCCAAAATGTTTAATGGATCTTCTTGGAGTTCCTTTTAAGACTTAAGCACAGCTATCCTTTTTGAAGGGAACATGTTTGGGATTTTTGGTGGTCATCATTCCTTAGAGTAAGCACCTCTAGGTCCCTGCTCATTGGTTATATCTTCTTAACTGTGGACCAGGATTCCCAAAACCATGCAAATACTGGTCACATGTCTAGCCTACTATTCTTCTACTCTTTGCTTCTCCTTATTGGTCAGTGAGGCCATTGCGTTTGGTAGCTGGCAGGAGGAGGGTGGACCAGAAACATGACCAGAAAACTGTGGCTGCTACTTGCACCCCTGTTTTTGGGGCACAGTCAATATTTACCTGCTGTAAACATGGAGGACTGTTTTGAGAGGTAGGAACCCCCACATGTTCTCTTTAAGGGTGTTTCTACTTATACCGTTAGAAAAGCAGACTTCTTCTTTATATCCCACATAAACAGAGAGGTTCCATGAAAGTTATCCTTTGAAAAAGTTAAAAAACAGGTTTTGTAATTATTCATCTCTTCTTTTTACATGTATAAAATAATAAGTACTAATGTAATAAGCCTCATATCATAGGGAGTTTTTATTTTTTGAGGATAGCATGTTTCATTACTGGACTCAAAGCTGAACTCTGGGGGGGGGGGGGGAGTTTACACTTGCAGTGGGTTTCCCTTCAGATGATGAATAAGGTGATATACTTACCTAATTTCATGGTACCCTGGCCTTATTCACTCTCCTCCATTCTGGAATGTAGGTAGGCCTGTTGGTCCTGCCTTGTACAGGATGATATGGGTGGGGAGGGAGACCCATGGCAAAAGTGAAATAGTTTCCCCCCAAAATTCAGCTTCAACGAAGAAAGGCAGATGGCATATTACTAAACACTTATGCAGTGTATATATTTTTCGAGTCTACAACTTGGCTGTCTTTTAGCGTCAAAGGTATTTAGCTATTATTTGTGATTTTATTTGTGTACTTTGCAAAATGTCACGTAATACAATAATGTCATCTTTACTTCTGTTTTGCCCCTGTTATCATAACTGTGAAAAATATTTCAGGCAAGCACATTGTTCTAACTTGCTGAGGGAAAGGAGTGAACATGGATATTCAGGGCTTCCACTAGAAATCACAGGGCCCTGTACAGCCTACCTAACAGCCCCCACCCTCTCCTGAGTTACAAAAATGAAAAAAAATTTAAATAATGTTTTCTGACTTATAAAAAGACATTTTTACAATTTAAAAAATGTATTTCTATTTAATTTTTACATTTTTTTTTACAACCCTGTTGGGGGGGAGGGGTTTGGAAATATCAGGGGTCTAACATACCCCTGACATCTCACTTTTGAGACAGAGAAAGGGATTGAGGACACAGATTCTTCAATTCCTTTTTCTGTAGCCTCAGTTGCACTGAAGATGAATGAACAGGTACACAGAGGCTTCTGTTCATTCAGAAACTGAAGCATAGTAAACGTAGTATACTATGCTTAGTTATGAATGGACACAGGAGCGATCGGTACTGATCACCCACTGTGTCCAATTCAGAAAAGGAAGGGGCCGGTAAATGACATATTTAATGGCTCCCTCCCCCACTCTCCATGCGCCTGTGCACCTGCAGCAGCCGGCAGGAGAGGAAAGAAGGCAGCACTGCAGGGGAATGAGGGGGGCCCTGGCACACAGCCGCAAATTATATGTGGTCAGCCCACAGGAGGGGGATCATCGCGGCGAGACAGGAGGACAATTACAGAACAATGCAATGTGTCTGTATTTCTCCCTCCAGCAGCTGAAAGCCGGTGGCAGGGAGAGGGGGAGAAACTGGCATTCAGCTGCTGGAGGGATGGATATGTCATAAAATGTATAAAAATTACATTATCATTGTTCACAATACAGAAAGCCATTATTTTATTTGCCTTGCAGTAACAGTTTCTGATTTTTACATTGTGAAAAACACAGACATATATTATGGGAACAGGGAATTGAATTTTAATTAAATATTGTTTTCTCATATAACTTCAGAAAATTAAATGACATCATTTTACTTTTAATATTTAAAATTATAATGTTCTAAATGTAATATCTGCAATATGCATAATTTAGTTAATTAAACATATATAATATATAAATTTCTATTTTTATAATTTTTTTACGATTGCTTTTTATTTTTCATCTAAGATTCTAGCTCTAATATTTGATGAGTAATTAAATCATGATTAGGGATTGACAAATGCAGAAAAAATGGGAAGAAGAATGTGAAATGAGTAACACTTACACATAGACTGCATATATGACTTGGATTATTAAAACATATAGAATAGCCACAAATACACCAGGTGCTAAATATGATTACTATGCACATTTCTGCACATTCTTTTTAGCAAAGGTTGAAAATATATTTGGTTAACCATAGTACAATGCCCTTCTTATTCATATGACAACCATTCCCTGATGGCTACATAGACTATATTTATGAAAAATCTGTTTAATAAGTTAATGTATTTAAATTAAATTTTAGTACAGTTAGCATCAGCACATTACATCAACAAAACTGAAAACCCAAAAATCTATATATCACTGCATTACTTTATGTGAATTTGAGAACTGTCACAAACTTAGAATCAGATCTTTGGAAAAACAAAGGGACATAAATAGACTGATGGAATGAAAGGAACAAACTATGTTTGAATGATCATACCTTGTTCTGGTGTTTAAATATGCTACCAAAAAAAAAAAAAATTGAATTAACACACAAACTGCTTACATGTAAATACATAGTAAGTTAAACATTTAGGAGCAAAGTTCCATGACAGCTGTAAAACAGAAAATCTTGATGGTTGTGACTGCTTCATTTATTTTCATTATTATTTTCATGTTCTTTGTATCTGTAAGTCAAACATTTTTGTCGGTGAAAACAAGAACTGGCTGTTTAGTTTCTTCTAGTTATATTTTGCATTGATTTCATTCAGGCTTACATTCTGCTACAGTAGTGTATATACAATTATTTATTTGTTAATGCAGCTTTAAACATATTAAAAAGACCCAGAAAAAAAATGTAAACTTTGTTCATATTTTTAATGATATTAATTAAATTATGTAGGAGCATTTGATTTTAAATAACGAAAGTGCTACACAGAAATTTGCTTTAAAAAATGATAAACACTAAATTTTTTAGATGCCTTAAGCAAAATTCTAAAAGGAATGTGATAATTCGCAAAACTATACAACTGTTTTTTTTTTATTTGGTAATTAATCATTTCATTTATTTAGCTTTTTTTTTACAATGCATTGTATTGTGCACATTGTTTACATTACAATGTTTTGCATTACTTACTTTATATTTTAGTTAATGGGAATGTACATTTTTTTAGGTTTTTTTCTAAGTTGAATATAAAATTCCTTTTTATGTAAAATAATTTCACTTTCAATTTTATTTTTATAAGCAAAATAAGTTTGGTATTGCTACATATATTTGAAGATCTTACTTAAATTGTCTTGTAATAGTATTTAGAATAATGCTGTTCGGCTTTTGTGTGCTATGAATATTTTATTATTCTTTCAAAAGAAAGAAGAAAACTAGTTTTTGAATGTTTTTAAATTTAGAAATGTATATAGGAAATATAAATAATAAACTTCAACTTATACTTAAAGTGGTTGTAACCCTAAAAAAAAACAAAAAAAACATGCTCCTGTCCCTTTTAGGCATGAGATATAGCATAGTGCATTTTCCATGTCAATTGTCCCTTTCTATATTGTACAATACCTGGCTGATCTTGTCTGTTCCTGTCTACCCCTCTGTAAACTGACCATGTTTACCATGGCTGCTGATCTCTGATAGCATGGTCAGTTTATGTGCCTTCGTCATCCAGCTATCTCCTCAGCGTCTCTGTGTCTCCCCCTTTCTCCCTCCCTCTCTCCCTGTCAGTTCCATAGTCTGTGTGAGAGCCAATTTCCTCCCTGTCCCTCTCCTCCCCTCTCATGCCTGTGTAACTATATTCCCTGCAGCTGCTGTAGTGCTTGTAAAGTAAAGAAACATGTGTTAATTATTTGATCTTCTCTGTTTTAGGTCCCTGTTCAGTACAGTGTGTGTGTGTTTTCCTAAAATTATAATGCTAAATACCTTCTTTGCAGAGCCCTGCTGTGTAGTCATGTGACCTCCCTTTGCCAGCTTGCATTCATCAGAGGGAAATCTCAGCCCCTCCCACTTTACTCACTCACATTGGGAAGGAAAGCAGAGGGCGGTCACATGACTGCACAGCAGGGCTCTGCAAAAAAGGTATTTAGCATTATAATCTTAGGAAAATACACACTGTACTGAACAGGGACCTAAAACAGAAATAATCAAATTAATTAATACATGTGACTTTAAAACCACTTTAAATTACCAAAATTGATGTGGTGATTTAGCATATGTTCACTTGTCCCAAAAAAAAACACTAAATTAAAAAAAAAAAAAATCAAAACTTGTTTTATTAATAAGGATTAAAAACAAGTTATTAAAACATTAATTTACATTATTTACATCTTAATATCTTGAAAAATGTAGACATTTCTGACTGTATAATGCTCTCTAATTAATAAAACATGTTATATAGGTAAATATAGGATGGGGTGAATGGTGCTCCCTTTTAAGGGGGTATGTGAACTAAATGTGCAACACCAATAGTAGTGTGATAATAAACACATATACAGTATTGTATAAATAGCCCCCTATAGAAAAATCTAATTCAAAGTAATCATACAGTGAAAAAAGTCATTCAGTGAAAAAATCAGCAATAAAAATCCAATAAACAGATATAATTAATAAAACCATCAATAAGTATTAATGACAACAGCATATATGCTGATGTGATCTGCAGTGCTGAGCTAGTGCAGTCTGTGCAAAAAAATACATATATAAAAACCGTGTATATAATAAAAAAAAAAAAAAAAAAAAAGGTGAAAAAGTCTACAATGCTCCAGATAATGGGTTTAGCAGAAAAGTTTATGTTGCAACAAGTTCCAAACAGTCTGGTGACTCTTGTGCCAATAAATAAACGGGTGACTTCTGTGCTCCCCCTATGGCTCCCCACTCACCAGCTCCTTATACCCCTGCAGGGGTGACAGGCAATATGGAATATCATAGGAGGTTCTCCAGATGGTTCCCTATGGTCCCTTTGACAATGGCTCCTGCTTCCACTATCCCAGGACTCCCGGATCGATCATCTGTTCATCACAGCCTCTATCACCATATCCAGGAAAGGGATTTCCAGGAATGAGTCCTCATATGAAGAGATAACACTCCATAGTGTAGTAGGTTTGAATAAAAATGCTTTTATTTAAAAACCCATAAAATAAAAGTACTTCCCACATGGGAATAGCAGCTACAAAACACTACATCATGCGTGTGGTAACCAGGAAGAGCCGTCTCGAAGAGACGTATAAGGAGCTGGTGAGTGGGGAGCCATAGGGGGAGCACAGAAGTCACCGGTTTATTTTTTGGCACAAGAGTCACCAGACTGTTTGAAACTTGTTGCAACATACACTTTTCTGCTAAACCCATTATCTGGAGCATTGTAGACTTTTTCACCTTTTTTTTTTTTTTTTTTTGTTTTTTTATTATATACATGGTTTTTATATATGTATTTTTTTGCACGGACTGCACTAGCTCAGCACTGCAGATCACATCAGCATATATGCTGTTGTCATTAATACTTATTGATGGTTTTATTCATTATATCTGTTTATTGGATTTTTATTGCTGATTTTTTTTCACTGAATGACTTTTTTTCACTGTATGATTACTTTGAATCAGTTTTTTCTATAGGGGGGCTATTTATACTATACTGTATATGTGTTTATTATCATACTACTATTGGTGTTGCACATTTAGTTCACATACCCCCTTAAAAGGGAGCGCCATCCACCCCATCCTTTATTTACCTATAGAAACTAGCCCCCTTACGGGTCTATTAAGGGAGGCTGCATACCTTCTTTCCTCTTTTTTAGTCCTAAGCGCGGAGTTTCTGTGTTTTTGTTAATAAAACATGTTGCATGAGTAAAAGCCAAACAAAAAAATATCTTTGCTGTAAATCTGTGCCCAGGTTCACTACTGAGTAAGCAGTATAGGCACACAATAAAACGCTCTCTCATTCATCTCTGAATCTATAAGCATTGTACAGAATATAATTTTTAGGCCAGGTTCATATATGTGCGAATTTGATGGGGGTTTCCCCGCATCCAATTTGCATGTCTTGGGAGTGTTCCAAGGTCTTAATGGAGCCGGTTCACACATGTCCAGGACAGCTGCGGGCCGCATTCCACAAGGGTCCTGTGCGGGTTTGGGTCCGGTTCGGGTGCGAATTCAGGTAAAAATTCAGACCTGATTCACACCTAAACCTGTGAACAGACACGCACCAGACCCCATATTGGGAACCGCAGCTGCACATATGTGAACCCAGCCAGAAATGGAAATCTTAGATTTTTTTCTATGAGAAGAAATCTTGGAAGCCAGACTTTTGGATCTTTGTAGTGATCTTTGAAAAAGAATAATTTCACAATATTAGTGGTTGGATGAGTGAGTGAGGGCTTGACTTAAAGCTCTTTTACTTTTTTGAATATGTAAATCATTTATTGTCCATAGTCTGGGCACAGGTGCACTTTAAAGTGGGACTAAAGCCCAACAAAAGGGAAAAAATGTACCTTCTCAGTGTACCCCCCCTATACTGCAAGGGTTAAATGATCGATTTGTCTACAGGGATATTAATAAGCAGGAATATCTTATTCCTTTGTAATATGGTAATATAGTGATGTTTTAGAGTAACCCAGAGTTTCACTTTATAGTTTGTATCCAGGCATTAATAAATGTTATTCAAACTGAAAGTGTTGCGCTATCCATAAAAAGTGCATAAATCCATAACAGAACATCCAATCAAGTGAAAAATCAATATACATAATCCATGTGTGCAAAATTAATCAATTACTTAAATTAGAGAGAGTTCATAGAAGATCCAAAAAAGTCCATCAAAGATATAAAGTGCTCTTGTGCAGCAAAGTTCATCAATACACTTCTGTGTTTAGCAGGATTCAATACTCCAGCGTGATTGAGAACCCTCTTCACACCCAGAAAGTGCACACCTCACTGACAAGCTGCTTACCAGCTAATTTGACTCCAGGATGGGAATCTGGCTGCACCTTATCCCAATAACCTCGAGGGATGGATGAATAGCATGAGCCGAGATTCCAGGGGGGGTTGTCACATACCAAACGAATCATCAGTGGGCTCAATCAGAGGGAAAGACAAGGAGGAACTCATAGGGGGTTATTTATGAAAGTTAAATCCACTTTGCACTGAAAGTTCACTTGGAAGTGCAGTCGCTCTAAATCTAAGGGGTAGATCTGAAATGAGTGGAAGCTCTGCTGATTTTATCATCCAATCATGTGCAAGCTAAAATGCTGTTTTTTTATTTTCCTTGCATGTCCCCCTCGGATCTGCAGCGACTGCACTTCCAAGTGCACTTGCAGTGCAAAGTGGATTTTCCTTTAGTAAATAACCCCCATAGTGTAGTAAAGTTCAAAGCTTTTTAATAAAGGTAAAAACTACTTACAAACAGGGAGGGATAAAATTGCATATAGTGCATTAAATCCCATGCAGTCTCCCCCTTCTCTCTCCTGCCTCTGAGTGAGTACACTAAGGTAAATCGGGGTTCTCAGAGCACCCCTTATATCACAGTTCCCCTTTACACCAGAGGCCACTGTGTTTCCCCTTACATCAGAGTCCTCACCGTGCATCAGAGTACTCAGTGTTCCCCCTTAAATCAGGGTTACCAGAGCATTCCTTATGTTAGTGTCTCCAGAGTTCTCCCTTACATCAGAGTTTGCAGAGTCACCCCTTACAGTGTAAGGGAACTCTGCAGATTCAGATGTAAAAGGCGAACTCTGCAGATTCATATGTAAAAAGGACACTCTGTAGATTTAGATGTAAAAGGGGAACTCTGTGGATTCAGATGTAAAGGGGAACTCTTGTGATTAACTTCATATAATTAGAAATGTTATTTAATTGCAAAATATATGTATAGTTTATACTATAAAAAAAAATTGCTGTGCGCCGCTAAAGTGTTTGGGTTTGAAGAAAAGGTGGCAACCCTATGCAACATCCTCACCAGACTTGTAAGATTATTATAGGGGCACCTTATATGTGCTCATTTTCTACTGACATAAGCACACCCCCAGAACTACATCTTCCAAAAGCTCATTTTCCTAGACACACTGGGTGGTGTTTTGTTGGCAAAGAAATCAATGTATGCACATGGAGTGGAACACAGAGGGTGGGGGATAGGCAGAGGTCTTTAGTTGGTTTTGTGGTTTAGGTTTAACACCTCCTTTAACCTTTTAAAAGTGTTGTATGAATATAAAGTGATAAAAGAGGAAGGCTTAAATGAAAGCGGAGAACAGTTTTTAATTTGTGGACCAGTGTACCTTTGGTAAATCACCCCTTTGAGAGGACACAAGTTGTAAACATAACTAAGATAGAAATTTAAGGGTAGCCATAGTGCTTTTCCCATTAGTACACATTCTTGAGATCATTATATGTTTTACCTGAATGGAAGTAAAATTATCATATTTTTACTTGCTGTTTTCTATTTTGATTATTTTATTTCATATAAAGATTTGTTAATTTGATGATCAGCTGCATATCAGAGAATGCAATTAGCATTCGCAATCACGTTTGACCTGACCATTAACGGCAGTACAGCACAATGATGGGGGAGCAGGAAGCAGTACCTGCCTGTGTAATTAGCAACATGTTATTAACTGTACGTGTTATTTACATTGTAAAAAGATGATAGCTGAACTCTAAAGCACAGTTTACCTACAACTCCCATTCCTCATTATTATGTATTAATTTACAAAAAAAAGGTATAATAGAAACTGATTTACTTTAGCTTTTATTATATTTTGTAACTTTTGATTTTATTTTTCTATGCATATGATGATGTTGCAGTATTTATGTGTTGATGTTGCTGACTGTATTAATAGAAACCTCACCTCAGCTATGCCATGCGAGTGAACTACTCTTTATTCCGTACAAATGTTAAAGTTTTGTAAATTTAGTTGGCTGTCTTGCTTGTAAATACTATTGATATCCTTTTCCTCAGTATTGAAAATAAAATGTATCTTAAAAGAAAAGGTTAGTCTTGTTCAACCTGCCTTAAATTATGGAAATGGACCTATAATGAATGGTGTGAACTGTTATATCTAAACTTTTTTTTTAAATATTTTTTTTTTTAATGAACAGTGGATAAAAGATGTCTTTATTTCTGATACAGTAGTGAAAGATGTTAAAACAGATAGAACAATGAAAGCCAACTTGCGCTCTTTTTTTATTTAAAGTTGTAAACATTCTGTCTAGGAGCAGACACTATATGATGCCTATTATTTTATTTATTGGCCAGAAAAACCTTTCTGTGCTCTTCTCTGATTTAGCTTTCAGCCAACTGCCATTTTATTGTCCAGTGAAACTCCCCCAAAGGCCATAAATGGTGACACAATGGACAATTAATGGCAGTTGCTGGAGCTATGGTTGTAACTATGGGGGGAAAAAAATATTAAATATATGATCTACTTATGCATAGAGATGTATTTATTTGAAAAAATTGCATAGCTATTACTTCAGGGAAACTGGATGGCAAACTTGATAAAACTTGGGCTATTTTCTCTTCGGGTTGAGTGGTCTTCAAATATTATGGGCTGTAGTACAGATCTGTTTATTCATAACGAAGGTAGAGTAGATCAAGGAAAACACTACATTATGGCCACTAGATGGAGCAGAGGATCATAAGAAATAAATATATCTTAGTAAGAAGAGATACAATGTAATAATTAAAGTGATTGTAAACACTTACATATACCCAGTTAAGTGACTGCTCTCAGGTGATTCACAGAGATGAAACAAATCCCCCTACATAAGATGTACCTGTCTATCTGTTGTCTTCTCTTCTGTACATCCATTCCAAATTCTGAATATTTAAAGCTTGTCTGAGGGTTCAGAAAAAAAAGGAGGAGAGCTGATTGGAGGGAAGGGACACCCCCCCCCTTCACACAGCACACAGTAACAGAGCTAAGGCTGCCAAACTGCTGTAAATCCCTCCCCTGTCACCATTTTTTTCTTGGTGTCAGAAAAACTTGTCAGAAGTGATTCATACTGATAGCAGAGGGATGAAGCAGCAGACCGAAATGACACTTAGTGCTTTGGATTGAGAGAAGCACACACTATAGAGGGAAATGCTTTGTTCATATATCATGTCTGAGGTTTACAACCACTTTTAAGAGAATAGTGGAGGCAAATGCCCAATAAATGTAACCATTGCAACTATGTGATCCCCATTTTTTTCTAATTGCCTTATTCTCTAGAATTACAGAGATGACATCTCTTCTTACTATGGTGTATTTATTTTGTGTGATCCTGAGCTCCATTGTGCAACCATAATGTGGTATTTTCCTTAGTTCGCTATGAATAGACTTCTTTTTAGTATTGCCAATAATATTCAAAGAATGTTCAACCAGAAGAGAATAGCTTAAGAACATTCATTTTTTGCCCCATTCACACAACTGCTGGTTAGTTTGCACAGAACGAATGTACATGTAGTTTCGCTGGGCGAATAGCTATGCATTTTTTAAAAATAAATTATGACATGTTGATCCTGCCCAACTCCAGCTAACACTTTTTAAGCAGTTACTGTGCCGCATATTATGCCAGCAATATGGTGTGAAATTGTTTTCTATGTGTCCTAAGTGGTGGTCTGCATTTATCCACTGTGGAAAAACACAGGTCACTGCACACAGTGTGAATGACCCCTAATGGTTACTAACATTGTGGTGTTGAAGATTTTTCTTAAGATGTAACTCTTCAGCAGGTGTGCTAAATTCAAGGTATCTCACTGCACGCTGTGGTTCCATTTGCCAGCCCCTACATACTGTGGTCTGTAGTGACATAGGGACTGGTGGACCTTGAGAATCTAGCTTAGGTACATTCAATTTTGTCCCATTCTCATAACAGCTGGTTAGTTTGCACAGAACGAATGTACATGCAGTTTCGCTGGAGGAATAGCCATGCAATTTTTTAATGAATAGACCACTATGATTTATTACTTGTTGATCCTGCCAGTTGATCCACTATTTTCCACTTCCTGTAACAAACTGAGCAGCTTTAGGTGCAGGAGTGATGTCATTCTGTGCTGGCCAACATTGGACCGGTGAAGTAAGGGAAGTATCGCAGAGTTTAGCTCCACATTAAAGTTCATTCTAAGACATATCAATGGATGTCACACCACTTCATTAAACTCAATCTATACAGAACCAAGCCCATAATATTTCCTCCCCCACATGCCTCTTCCTCTGACTTGGCACAACCACCAACCCATCCATGCATGTCAAGGTGCTAGGTGTAATCTTGGACTCTAAACTCTCCTTTAGGCCCCACATCCAATCACTTTCCAAAGCCTGTTGGCTCAACCTCCGCAATATCTCCAAAATATGCCTCTTCTAACCAATGGCATCACAAGGGCTCCTAATTCAATCCATGGTTATCTCTTTGCTTGACTACTGCAACTCCCTCCTCACTGGCTTACCTTTACATAGGCTATCCCCCTTTCAGTCCATCATGAATGCTGCTGCCAGACTCATCCCCCTCACCAATCATTCAGCATATGTTACCCTTCTCTGCCAATCCCTCCACTGGCTTCCGCTCACCCAACAAATTAAATTCAAAATGTTAACAACAACTTGCAAAGCCATCCACAACTCTGCAAAGCCGTCCCCACCTTCATCACTAACCTAGTCTTAAAATACCAACCAAATTGTTCTCTTTGTTCCCGCCAAGACCTCCTGCTCTCTAGCTCCATTGTCACCTCCTCCCAGTGATGGGAGTAAGTCACACATGTGCAAGTCACAAGCAAGTCTCAAGTCTTAACCTTCAAGTCATAAGCAAGTCCCAAGTTACTGTGGCGAAAAGCAAGCAAGTCAAGTCGAGTCCCTGCTAGAAGTCAAGCAAGTCAAGTCAAGTCATTTATTTTGGTCAAGTCACAAATTAAGTCAAAATACTGATCTACCCAGAAGCCGGGACTCGGGGGGAGCTTTCTTTTGTGGGGGGGGGGGCGGCTTTTGCCTAGGCCAAGACACAGAACTGGTGGTGCCAAGTCATTGCAAGTCATTGCAAGTCAAATAGCCCAAGTCAAAGTCAAGTCGCAAGTCATTAGTGACAAGTCAAAGTCAAGTCGAGTCATTTATTTAATTTTGTCAAGCAAGTCGCAAGTCCTCAAACAGGTGACTCAAGTCTGACTCGAGTCAAGTCATGTGACTCGAGTCCCCCACCTCTGCCTCCTCCCATGCCCGCCTCCAGGACTTTTCCTGAGCCTCTCCCATCCTATGGAATTCCCTACCCCATATGTCCAACTATCTCCTACTCTATCCACTTTTTGCGATTCTTGAAAACTCTTCTTTTCAGAGAAACCTATCCTGCCCCCACCTAACAACTGTACTTTTATTTTTTCCATAAGCTTATCCCCCCACAGTTATTGGTTTTTATATCACTTGACCCTCCCTTTTAGAGTGTAAGCTCTAACGATCAGCTCCTGTATTGAATGGTATTGTAACTGTACTGTTCACCCTGTTACAGAAATTGGAGAAATAATTGCTGGCAGGAACAACAGACGATTATATTTTGTCCATCAAGAAGCTTAAGCAACAGGGGCATAATGAAAGTATATATAGTGGAGTAAATTAGAACCATGAACATGTAGACAAGACCCACCCATATAGTTTAAACAAAAAAAATATGTCATGGAGTACCAATCCTAGTTATATAGTAGAGGAGGAAGAGAAAGAATTGTGGGTGTTAAACGGTCAACTCCAGACATATATTATTATTATTATTATTAGTATACAGGATTTATATAGCGCCAACAGTTTACGCAGCGCTTTACAATATCAAAGGGAGGGAATGAGCTGATGGAAGTGGTAAAAGATTAGTTAGAGACGTGATAGGCTTTCCTGAAGAGATGAGTTTTCAGGGATCACCTAAAAGTAGCAAGAGTAGGGGATAGCCGGACAGGTGGAGGTAGCGATTTCCAGAGGATGGGAGAGGCTCTGGAGAAATCCTGGAGATGAGCATGGGAGGAGGAGACGAGAGAGCTTGAGAGTAGGAGGTCTTGAGAAGAGCGGAGGGGACGATTTGGGTGATATTTGGAGGCAAGATTAGTGATGTAGCTCGGGGCAGAGTTGTGAATGGCTTTGTATGTTGTGGTTAGTATTTTGAATTTAATTCGCTGGGTGATTGGGAGCCAGTGTAGGGATTGGAGGAGAGGGTTGGCAGACGCTGAGCGGTTGGTAAGGCGGATAAGTCTGGCAGCAGCATTCATGATAGACTGAAGAGGGGATAGCCTATGGAGAGGCAGGCCAATGAGAAGGGAGTTACAAAAAATATGAAATTTATTATAGATAGAAAAGACATACAAATATATATATATATATCACTTATATATATATTATATACACACACAAAATATAAACACATAAATAGAAGGAAAGGGGATCAAATCCCCTGTGGAAAAAGACAGTAATTAAGACATTAAAGCAAGCAATTAGCCGACATGTTTCGCGGTTGATATATATATTTGTTTCTTCAAGGCTTGGTTGTTGTGTAATTTAATCAAAATCTAATGGCCATCTGAGGCATCCGTACCTGGATGGGAAGTGTTCACACAGTATGGACGGTGCCTCCAAAATGTAAGACTATTGAGGTCATCCCTTGAGAAAAAAATAGGTGCAAAAATGACATCGCTATGAATGGTGGAATCTGATTCAACGAGGTATCTGAGGGATCCAACAACCTCTATGCACAGATAAATCCTGCTATCTTCAGCAGACAACAGTGGCATATAAATTCCCGTATGTATGACTACCTAGACGCAGTAAAGTCATAGGAGATACTCCCCCAAACAAAGACTCAGCCAGACATGCCATGAGTCTGGGTCTCCCGAGGATCCCGCACCCCAGCATGAAACAATGACATAATGAAAGTAAACCAGAAAGGGGCACAGAAGAGGCTTTTCTAGGTCATAAAAGACATTTACTTTAAATATTTAAAAATGGAGTACAAGTTCACTTAATCCAGTTTACAAATACACTACTTTAATAAACCAACTGATACAGAGTGTGCCTTGTGTGGAATCTGAATCGTTTTGCTGCTATAACACATCAGATGAATGCAGTATTTATCAGCAGATAGGAGGAAATAAATGTTACTTGTATTTGCCAAAAAAATATAATACAGCACATTATAAGGTTAGGTGCAAAAAATACCTGAACTCCAAGCAGATATAAACTAACACAAACTTTGCAGCAATATACTTATTCCTTATTGTATATGTAAATTGATCAGATATAGGGGCTGTGGGAACTAGAGAATGCATTCTTTATTATGACCTTGTCATCTGATTAGATTACCAAACCCTGATACTTGTAAATTTGCCATGTTTATAAATGGCTACAAAAGCTTCAGACCATGAGATATCTTTAGTAGTCATACCTGTTCCACCAGCTCATGTACAATGCATGGTAGTGAATAAAGCTCATGTTGGCACAGTCCATTGGCCATAACATGTCATTTCCCAAAGAACAATGCGTCCCTTTGTTTGGTACACTTTGAAAGTTCTCCAAGGCACAACTACTGTACATTTCCACCAAAATAAAACGTGCTATATAGAAAGCGTTACGTTTGGGTAAGTTTCCCTATTCATAATATGGCCTTCTATCAATAGTAACTTGGATTGCTGTGTTATCATTTTGTGTTCTTGTGTGGTGTGACCGTTCTGCTTGGCCTCAGTTACAAGTGGTCCTTGAGTGTGTGCATCTCTGGTAAACAAGGCTGTGCCTTTTCTTTAGGAAAATGTATGTGAAACTTCAAACAAGATGTATACTGTATGTAAAAATTGCCACTGTTATTGATCGTACATGTGAATTTCTATGAGAAGAATGTGCATTCATGTAAAAATTTGTATTCAGTGAAGAGTCAAAATAAAATTGGTACTTGTATCTTTTTGGTGACTCATGCATTTTATATTACTGATACGGTTGGGAGGGATTAAAACCCTGAGGGAATGATTAAAACCCCTACATTTTATTTTTTTATTTTTTTTGCTGTGCCAATTGGGAGATTTTCCTTCATATCCTGTCATGACACAACCGGAAGAGAGATCTCTTCAAAGACAGTTGTCACTGGATGTGTCTCTAAAGGAAGATTATTCCACTATTTTTTCCACACAAATAGAGCTTTCTTTTGGGGTTATTTAATCACCATTGGGTTTTCCTTTTTTTGCTAAATAAACGAAAAAAGACTGAAAAAAACCCCAAAAACATGCACTAATGGGCACTGATAGGCTGCACTGATGGGCACTAATGAGGTGGCACTGGTGGGCACTGATGAGGCTGCACTGATAGGCAGCACTGACGGGCATTGATAGGTGGCACTGATGGGCACTAATAGGTGGTACTGATGGAAACAAATAGGCAGCACTGATAGGTGGCACTGATGAGGAGGCACTGATGGGCACTGATTGCCAGCACTGGTGGGCACTGTAGGGACTGCACTGATAATCAGGGCACTGATAATCAGTGCCCTGGTTATCAGTGTAGATGTCCCTTAAACACAAGTAAGTTATCGGCTCTCCTCTCCTCACGCTGTCAGCATGAGGAAAGGAATGTCAATAACCACTTCAGCAGTTCAGTGTGAGTAGCTTGGCTGTGGGTCTCCTGGAGGGGTAGGGCTAAACACTCAGCACGGAGCTAACTTCCTACTGATGAGAACAGGCATCTCAGGAAGATTGGCTGGGCGTGATCTGTACGAGTCCTCAATGAGAGCAGGGGGACTAGATTCATCCCCAATCTGTTCTGGGCAGCACCCTGCCCCGCAGCATCGCTGTGTTAAACAAATCATCATCCTTCCCCCAGAAATGTCATCCTGTGTGGGCACCTGCTACGGCCTTATAACAGGGCATCAGACTTAGGGCTATGGGCCCCAGATTCAGGGCTATAACCCCAGTAGCCACCCCCTAGTGATGCCACTGAGTGTGGGCATTCAGATGTATTATTAGATGTAGTCCCTCCATACTAAAGGTGAGCCAGGAATGTACACGGCAGGTGCCGGCAGGGGCCAGCACAGAGGCGGGTGGAGACAAAGAGGCGCAGGCACTAGTAGATGGGTGACAGTCAGGAGGGGTAGAGGGGGAAGTGCCAGAGAGGCCGATCCAGGACTGGAGCATCCCAATAAGTACGCTCCATTGAGTGTCATTGGGGAAACCAGTCAGGGACCAGCACTGCTGGAGATGAGGGACTCTCCTAGCTGCCAGGGGAAGAACTCCTCCAGTGAGAGTGGGGGGGCAGCAAAGGGAAAGGAAAAACAGATTCTGGTGGTAGGGGACTCATTTCTTAGAAGGACAGAGAGGGCAATCTGTAACCAAGACCTGAAGCGCCGAACAGTATGTTGTCTACCGGGCGCTCGGGTTCGGCACATCACGGATCTTGTAGACAGATTACTGGGAGAGGCTGGGGAAGACCCGGCTGTCATGGTGCACGTTGGCACCAATGACAAAGTCAGAGGCAGATGGAGTGTCCTAAAGAAAGATTTTAGGGACTTAGGTGCTAAATTGAGGAAAAGGACCTCCAAGGTAGTATTCTCAGGAATACTACCGGTACATCGAGCCACACCAGAAAGGCAGAGGGAGATTAGGGAAGTAAACAAGTGGCTGAAGAGCTGGTGTAGTAAGGAGGGGTTTGGGTTCCTGGAGGACTGTAACCGGTACTATAGAAGGGACGGACTGCACCTAAATGAGGAGGGTGCAGATCTGCTGGGAATGAAGATGGTCAAAAAGTTAGAGGGGTTTTTAAACTAGGCGATGGGGGGGAGGGTCCAGAGACAGTGATAGCCAGCGCGGATGATATTCCAGAGGGTAGTGTTGGGGGCATTAGTGGTAGGTTAACCAAAGCACAAAAACACAAGGTGAGTATAGTAGCAAGTCCTAGTTGCAATTTTGAAACACCCAATACGAGGACAATATGCGACCGGTCTAAACTATGTGGCATGTTCACCAATGCCAGGAGCATGGCAGACAAGATGGGTGAACTAGAGATACTGTTGTACAAGGAGGATTTGGATTTTGTGGGAATTTCAGAGACCTGGTTCAACAGCTCTCATGATTGGCTGGCAAACATTCAAGGGTATACCCTATACCGCAAGGATAGAGAGGGTAAAAAAGGGGGAGGGGTATGCCTATATATCAAGAATAATGTACAAGCGAATGTGAGAGATGACATCACTGAGGGAGCTAGAGAGGAGGTGGAATCCTTATGGGTAGAGCTCCAAAGGGATGAAGCTAAGGGGAAAATAATACTGGGAGTATGCTATAGGCCCCCTAACCTGAAGGAGGAAGTGGAGACGGATCTCCTATCACAAATTGGATTAGCAGCAAGGATGGGAAGTGTTATCATAATGGGGGATTTTAATTATCCAGACATAGACTGGGCGGAGGGAACTGCTCATTCATTTAAGGCTCGCCAGTTCCTAAATGTCTTGCAGGACAATTTTATGGGTCAGATGGTAGACGCACCAACTAGAAATAAAACATTACTGGATCTACTGATTACCAACAATACAGACCTGATCACAGATGTGGAAATACGGGGCAATTTAGGTAACAGCGATCACAGGTCAATTAGTTTCAGTATAAATCACACAAATAGGAAACATAAGGGGAATACAAAGACACTGAATTTCAAAAGAGCCAACTTCCCTAAACTACAAACCTTGCTAAAAGGCATAAATTGGGATAAAATATTAGGAACAAAGAATACGGAGGAGAAATGGGTTTGCTTTAAGAGCATATTAAATAAGGGCATTAGCCAATGTATCCCATTGGGTAATAAATTTAAAAGAGCGAACAAAAATCCTGGATGGCTTAACTCCAATGTAAAAATGCATATAAAAGCAAAGGAGAAGGCCTTCAAAAAATACAAGGTTGAGGGATCATCCTCAGCATTCAGACTTTATAAAGAATGCAATAAGAAATGTAAGGGTGCAATTAGGACGGCTAAGATAGAACATGAAAGACACATAGCGGAGGAGAGCAAAAAAAATCCCAAGAAATTCTTTAAGTATGTAAACAGTAAAAAAGGGAGGACAGACCATATTGGCCCCATAAAGAACGAGGAAGGACATCTGGTTACAAAGGATGGGGAGATGGCAAAGGTATTGAATTTATTCTTCTCCTCAGTCTTCACGAGTGAATCAGGGGGCTTCAGTAACCAAAATTGCAGTGTTTATCCTCATGACACAACACAGGAAGCACCTCCATGGTTAACAGAGGACGGAATTAAAATTAGACTTGAGAAACTTAACATTAATAAATCACCGGGACCAGATGGCTTGCATCCGAGGGTACTTAGGGAACTCAGTCAGGTGATTGCCAGACCGTTGTTCCTAATTTTTACAGACAGTCTATTGACTGGAATGGTACCAGCTGATTGGAGAAAAGCCAATGTAGCACCAATATTTAAAAAGGGCCCAAAAAACATCCCTGAGAATTACAGACCAGTTAGCCTAACATCAATAGTATGTAAAATCTTGGAGGGGATGATAAGGGACTATATACAAGATTTTAGTAATAAGAACGATATCATTAGCAGTAATCAGCATGGATTCATGAAGAATCGTTCTTGCCAAACCAATCTTCTATGAGGAGGTGAGTTGCCATCTAGATAAAGGAAGGCCCGTAGATGTGGTGTATCTGGATTTTGCAAAAGCATTTGACACAGTTCCCCATAAACGTTTACTGTACAAAATAGGGTCCGTTGGCATGGACCATAGGGTGAGTACCTGGATTGAAAACTGGCTACAAGGGCGTGTTCAGAGGGTGGTGATAAATGGGGAGTACTCAGAATGGTCAGGGGTGGGTAGTGGGGTTTCCCAGGGTTCTGTGCTGGGACCAATCCTATTTAATTTGTTTATAAACGATCTGGAGGATGGGATAAACAGTTCAATCTCTGTATTTGCAGACGATACTAAGCTAAGCAGGGCAATAACTTCTCCGCAGGATGTGGAAACCTTGCAAAAAGACCTGAACAAATTAATGGGGTGGGCGACTACATGGCAAATGAGGTTCAATGTAGAAAAATGTAAAATAATGCATTTGGGTGGCAAAAATATGAATGCAATCTATACACTGGGGGGAGAACCTCTGGGGGAATCTAGGATGGAAAAGGACCTGGGGGTCCTAGTAGATGATAGGCTCAGCAATGGCATGCAATGCCAAGCTGCTGCTAATAAGGCAAACAGAATATTGGCATGCATTAAAAGGGGGATCAACTCCAGAGATAAAACGATAATTCTCCCGCTCTACAAGACTCTGGTCCGGCCGCACCTGGAGTATGCTGTCCAGTTCTGGGCACCAGTCCTCAGGAAGGATGTACTGGAAATGGAGCGAGTACAAAGAAGGGCAACAAAGCTAATAAAGGGTCTGGAGGATCTTAGTTATGAGGAAAGGTTGCGAGCGTTTGAACTAATTCTCTCTGGAGAAGAGACGCTTGAGAGGGGATATGATTTCAATTTACAAATACTGTACTGGTGACCCCACAATAGGGATAAAACTTTTTGCAGAAGAGAGTTTAATAAGACTCGGGGCCACTCATTACAATTAGAAGAAAAGAGGTTTAACCTTAAACTACGTAGAGGGTTCTTTACTGTAAGAGCGGTAAGGATGTGGAATTCCCTTCCACAGGCGGTGGTCTCAGCGGGGAGCATTGATAGCTTCAAGAAACTATTAGATAATCACCTGAATGACCGCAACATACAGGGATATGTAAGGTAATACTGATACATAATCACACACATAGGTTGGACTTGATGGACGTGTGTCTTTTTTCAACCTCACCTACTATGTAACTATGTAACTATGTAACTATGTATGTAGATGTCCTTAGCTCCACTCACACACCCACACCCTCCTCTTCCTGCACTTCCCTTGGCACCCTTTAACCCCAATTTTACCTACAACCATTTTGTTTTTAACCCATATTTTGTATGGGTGGGGGGCGGATTGTTATAGCTTTTACTGTTTTTTTAATTTATCTCTATAGTTGCTGGACAGAAGCAAGCAAAGATCTGCAATAAAGTATGCTAAATTCCTGCACTGCATTTAAAGTATCATTCCAGCTTTCCTGTCCCTGTAAACAGTTTATTTGGGCCAAACTGGCTGAACTTTTTCATCACGTAATGATGCTGGAATTAAAAAGAATCAGGCTGAGTGCCCCTCCAATTTTCAGGAGAAGCCTTGTAATTTTATCAATAAATACAATGTTTCCTCTGATTGTCCAAGGTGTCAATCATGACATCATCCGCCCACCTCTCCACCAATCAGCCAATCTAAGGAAGCCTTGTATTCATTCATAAAAATACAAGGCTTCTCCTGAATGGCAAATAAACACTCAGCCTGACTTTTATTCCAGCAGCAGATGGGAAGTTGTCTATACTGCTGCCGCTGTTCTGCCGAGAAAGTTCCTCTCGGCGGATAAGGACCCCACTGTACTGCGCAGGCGCAGTGCTTGCGCAGTAGGATCCGGCGGAAATAGCTGAAGCCGAATAGGATAGAAATCAGCTGTACACGGCGCCTGTAAGAGGGCCCCCGTGGGCTCGCTTCGCTCGCCGTGCTTCGGGCACGGCCTCGCTGCGCTCGGCACTTTTTTATTCTCCCTCTAGATCCACTTGGATGGTGGGGCTTGAACCTGGACTCAGGGCGCAGGCGCCATATACAGCTGATTGAAGTTTTTCAGCTTCGGCTATTTTTGGCGGCTCCTAGTCATTCGTACTGCGCAAGCGCAGCGCCTACGCAGTACAGGGGGGTCCGTATCCGCCGGGGGAACTTTCTCGGCAAGACACCAGAACACAGCGCCCCCTGGCGTACATGTACAGTGCCTTGAAAAACTATTCATACCCCTTGAAATGTTCCAAATTTTGTCATGTTACAACCAAAAACATAAATGTATTTTATTGGGATTTTATGTGATAGACCAACACAAAGTGGCACATAATTGTGAAGTGGAAGGAAAATGATAAATGGTTTTTAATTTTTTTTTACAAAAGTCTTTTTGGGGATGTCTCTAGCAGCTTTGCACATTTAGAGAGTGACATTTTTGCCCATTCTTCTTTGCAAAATAGCTCAAGCTCTGTCAGTATGGATGGAGAGCGTCTGTGAACAGCAATTATCAAGTCTTGCCACAGATTCTCAATTTGATTTAGGTCTGAACTTTGACTGAGCCATTCTAAGACATGAATATACTTTGATCATTCTAAACCATTCCATTGTAGCTCTGGCTGTATGTTTAGGGTCGTTGTCCTCCTGTCCTTTTCTTCTAAGATTGCCCTGTATTTGGCTGTATCCGTCTTCCCATCAAATCTGACCAGCTTCCCTGTCTCTGCTAAGAAAAACATCCCCAAAACATGATGTGGCCACTTGCCTCTCTTCCATAAAGGCCAGATTTGTGGAGTGTATGACTAATAGTTGTCCTGTGGACAGATTCTCCCACCTGAGCTGTGGATCTCTGCAGCTTCTCCAGAGTTACCATGGGCCTCTTGGCTTCTCTCTGATTAATGCTCTCCTTGCCCGGCCTGTCAGTTTAGGTGGACGGCCATGTCTTGGTAGGTTTGCAGTTGTACCATACTCTTTCCATTTTTGGATGATGGATTGAACAGTGCTCCATGAGATGTTAAAAGCTTTAGACATTTTTTTTATAACCTAACCCTGCTTTAAACTTCTCCATAACTTTATCCCTGACCTGTCTGGTGTGTTCCTTGGCCTTCGTGGTGCTGTTTGTTCACTAAGGTTCTCTACAAACCTCCGAGGGCTTCACAGAACAGCTGTATTTATAATGAGATTAAATTACACACAGGTGGATTCCATTTACTAATTAGGTGACTTCTGAAGGCAATTGGTTCCATTCGATTTTAGTTAGGGGTATCAGAGTAAAGAGGGCTGAATACAAATGCACGCCACACTTTTCAAATATTCATTTGTAAAAAAATGTGAAAACCTTTTATCATTTTCCTTCCACTTCACAGTTATGTGCCACTTTGTGTTGGTCTATCACATAAAATCCCAATAAAATACATTTACGTTTTTGGTTGTAACATGACAAAATGTGGAAAATTTCAAGGGGTATGAATACTTTTTCAAGGCACTGTACATATACCCAGTGAAGAGACTGGCCTCAGGTGATACACAGAGATGAAACAAATCTTCCTACATAAGTTGTACCTGTTTATCTGCAGTCTTCTCTATAGCCATTCAAATTGCTGAATTTACACAGATTGTCTGAGCTGTCAGAAAATAAGGGTACAGAGAGCTGAAGTTACACTTTGCAGAGGTCAGTAAGGACAGCTCTGAGAGCTGATTGGAGGGAAGGGACCCCCCCCACACACACACACACTCACACACACACACCGCACACAGGAAAAGGGATGAGTCTGTCAATCACAGACTGTGCCCTCCCCTGCCACCTTGTTTCTTTTGGTGTCAGAAAAACTAATCAAAAGTGATTCGTGCTGATAGCAGGGAAGCAAAGCAACAGTGAGAACTGACACTTAGTGAATTACTTGAGACAAGTACACACTATAGAAGGGTATGCTTTGCTCATATTTCAGGTCTGAGGTTTACAACCACTTTTAGGCCCCTTTCACACTGGGGCTGTGGGTGCGTCAGCGGTAAAGCGCCGCTATTTTTAGCGGCGCTTTATCGTCAATTTCTGCGGCACTATTCGGCCGTTAGTGGGGAGCATTTACCCCCTCGCTAGCGGCCAAGAAAGGGTTAAAACCACCGCAAAGCGCTGCTACAGCGCTATGCCGGCGTTGTAGCCGCGCTGCCCCACTGATTTCAATAGGCAGGAGCGGTGAAGGAGCAGTGTAAACACCGCTCCTTCACCGCTCCAAAGATGTTGCTAGCAGTACTTTTTTTAGCATTCTGCCAGCGCACCGCTCCAGTGTGAAGGGCTTTCACATTGGAGAAACAGCAGCGGCTCTTTCAGGGCCCTTTGCAGGCGCTATTTTTAACGTTATAGCGCCTGCAAAGCTCCCCAGCGTGAAAGGGGTCTTAAGAGAATAGTGGAGGCAAAAGCCCAATAAATATAGCCAATGCAACTATGTGATCCCCCTTTTTTTTTTCTTGAAATCACTTCCCATCTCTACAGGAGGTGATAAATAAAATCTCTTTAACCAGCTGTACTCATGACTTTGGCATAATTTTTCAGCTGGTGATCGGCTATATAACAAAAGTGGTATGAAAGTGAAAAGTGAGTGAGTCCCCCTTTCCCCGTCTCCATCCGTGGTGGTTCGAGGGCTCTCCCGTTCCTTCAGGACCAATAGTTAGATCCAGAGGAGATTGAGGAATATTTATTCCCCAATCTCTTCTGTGACTAATGAACCAAGAAGTGACAAGGATTCCTTCTCTTCCAGGTTGAGACTTGTCACTCCCCAAGTACTCTAGTTGGGAAAGCAGCTAATCAGGCATTATCTGTGCTTGATTAGCTGAGATTAGTGGCGATTGGCAATCTATTAGACCCTTGATATCTCCATAAAGAGGACTTCTTACCTGACAAAAGCTATCACATAGGGGCTTTTTAGGGCCATAATTCACAGTTAACTCCAAATTGATAACCTGTAAAAGATTTTAAACATCAATGAATATTTTTTAGGTACCCTAGATTTTGAATTTGAAAAGAACGACTGCGCAACATAAAAAATTGCAACGCCCACAATTTTTTTCTCCAGGGCCTCTGGTTTAATGTTTGTGGCTTCTAAGTAATTTCTACCAAAAAATGCTGATTATAAAATGAATGTAAAAAATTAAAAATTTGCCTTAGATGCAAAGTGGTTAAAGAGGACAAAGGCCAAAAAAAAAAAAAAAAAAAAAAGAGAAAAAAACTTACAGGGTTCTTTTCTCTACTCTATCCATTTTAAAAAAAGTCAGTTTTAGCTGAAGCTGGGCCATTTCTAATTTTTTATTATTTCCTAAATCATTTATATCCTATTTTATTCATTTTTAGTTATCTAAATTTTACTGAAAAAATCTCAGTGAAGTTGAAACAAAATCTCCATCAGGTCACAGAGAAAAACATGAATATTAGAGAATGGAGAAAGTTCAAATGGTCTATAAAACAATGGGATTTCACAAGTAATTACCAATCTGGCACCCCCGCCTACTGCGAAACATTACCGGGATCTAATGTATTCATTAATTATACTTAGGAACACCTTTTCATTTCTTAGACATTCCTGAAATATGAATCTGAAAAGGTTAACAGCTCATGAGGACAATTAAGTCTTTTCACTCCATCATGTCAAAGTAGCAGTGTGGTCCCCTCATGTCGTTCACTGTTATCCCCAAGTTGCCTAGCAACCACATCGCTCCGTCTGCTCGCACACCAGGCAAGGACATGATCTGATACTGTGATACGCAACAATTTTAAGGCATTTTAAAAGCTTAGCTAATTCACTGTTTACCTGGAACAAATGCAGGCATGCATACAGTATTTTTGCAACAACAGAGATCTTTATATCAAAGAGGCAAGGCAAGGGGCAAGGGTACCTTGGAAGCTGGAATTCCACCTTTCTGTAAAGTGTCAGCATAAGAAAATGGCCGTTCTCATCACAACTGTTTTTCTTCTAGTTATTTTTGCATCCACATAGCTGTCAAATATCATCTTGCTTTATTATTATTTCTTATTTTTATTTATTTATTTTTCGTTAAAGTCAAACTACAGACAAATGGCTAAATACGCAAACAAAGGATTTTTTATTTCTGAGCATCCAGTCCTGAGATTTACACAGCCCTGCCAGAAAGCATATCCAGCCTGGTGGCCTCACTTTGTTTTACTGAAGTTATGCAATACTGATGGATCACCTCCCTAGCATGTGGTTGGACAGTGAAAGAGCAGCAGACTGAACAGGTTTTCTCTCTACTCACTCTGCTCTCTTATGCTGTCAGCAAAAATGCATACAACATACTGTATATGATTAACTGCTAGTGCTTCTCCTTCTTCTCACTGTCTGAGCTCTGCTGTTCAGAGGGTTAGATGAGACTGAATCCAAGCCAGATTCACAGATCGGGGTAAAGGGCCAATCACAGCGGCCGTTTACCATGTGATTAGTTGTGTCCAATCGCAGCTGATCACATGTAATTGGACTTGCCCGGTTATCGGCATTCCTTTCCTTTAGCGCTGTGTCTGTGGGAGTAAAGGAGAGCCATTAACTGGCAAGGCTGTCAGGACATCGTTTACACTGATAATCAGGGCACTGACCATCAGTTCACTGATTATCACTGCAGCTTCATCAGTGCAACCTATCAGTGCCCATCAGTGTCTCCTTATCAGTGCCCATCAGTGACGCCTATCAGTGCCCATCAGTGTCTCCTTATCAGTGCCCATCAGTGACGCCTATCAGTGCCCATCAGTGTCTCCTTATCAGTGCCCATCAGTGTCGCCTATCAGTGCCCATTAGTGCTGCCTATCAGTGCCCATCAGTGCCGCCTATTAGTTCCTCATTATCAGTGCCCATCAGTTTCGCCTATCAGTGCCCATCAGTGCTGCCTATCAGTGCCCATCAGTGCTGCCTATCAGTGCCCATCAGTGCCGCCTATTAGTGCCTCCTTATCAGTGCCCATCAGTGTTGCCTATCAGTGCCCATCAGTGCTGCCTATAAGTGCCGCCTATTAGTGCCTCCTTATCAGTGCCCATCAGTGTTGCCTATCAGTGCCCATCAGTGCTGCCTATAAGTGGCACCTATTAGTGCCTCCTTATCAGTGCCCATCAGTGTCGCCATCAGTGCCCATCAGTGCTGCCTATCAGTGCCCATCAGTGCTGCCTATCAGTGCCCATCAGTGCCGCCTATCAGAGCCTCCTTATCAGTGCCCATCAGTGCTGCCTATCAGTGCCCATCAGTGCCAATCAGTGCAGCCTATCAGAGCCTCGTTATCAGTTCCCATCAGTGACACCTATAAGTGCCCATCAATGCTGCCTATCAGTGCCTATCAGTGCTGCCTCATTAGTGCCAATCAGTGCAGCCTATTAGTGCCCATCAGTGAAGAAGAAAAATGACTTATTTGCAAAATTTTATAACAGAAACTAAGAAATACTCAAAATTATAGTTTTTTAAGTTTGTTTAGCAAAAAAATGAAAAACCCAGTGGTGATTAAATACCACCAAATGAAATCTCTATTTGGTTGAAAAAAATATATAAACATTTTATTTGGGTACATTGTTGCATGATGGTGCAGTTGTCAGTCAAAATGTGACAGCACCGAAAAGCTGAAAATATGCCAATAGGCAAGTGGTTAAATATAAAGTTGAACTAAAATGTAATAAATGAAGAACAGTATCAAGAAGCGAGTTCGCCTGATCAGTGTAATTTCCACAAACTCTCAAGTGAGGGCCCCATTAAACAGATGATCAAGGCCCGGCAATGACAGCCAGTATAGGAAATGGCTTGCCTGATAAATGCCTGGCTTGCCGCAAATATTTACTGGAACTGTTAGGAAATACTGCTGACCAGTGACGGAATACAGGAATTCACAGGACGGGAGGTTTAGGACAGTTCAAGTAAACAAGACAGATAAGGGGAAGATAAATCTATGAGGTTTGTATGGGACGAAGTCAGCAACATTTTAGAAAGGCAGGATGTGTATCTCTGTGTTCCCCCCAAGCTATTAGTATTATTATATGTATGACATTGTAATACTCTCCTCTGTAGACAGAAATGGTAAAATGTTGTAGACAGTGGTAATATATACAGATACAGGCAGTCCCCAGGTTACAAACAAGATAGTAACAAGACATAACCGCAAAAAAAAAATCTCCCTGCAAATAAATGTCATAATGTGTTAGTATGCATCGCATACTAGCACATTATGAAAGACTTACCTGAAAACGAAGCCCTCCAGCCGAGCGCTGTTACCCCTGACAAGATTATCATGTTCACCCGGTCTTCCTTCCAGGTTCGCAGGCAGCCGCCATTTGTCTGGTTGAGCAGCGGTGACGTCACTCCTACCCATGCGCAGGAGTCACAGCCGCGGCTTTCTTTATGGATGACACGCCATCTATTGGGAGCGCAGTGCGCATGCGCTGGTGACATAGTAAATATCTCCTAAACAGTTTGATGATATTTACTGTACCTACAGGTGAGCCTTATTAAAGGCTTACCTGTGGGTGTAAATTAAAAAAAAAGGCTTTACTACAACTTTAAGTTGAATTTGTATGTAAGTTGGAACAGATACATTTTTTAAGTGTAACTCCAGCCAAACCAATTTATTTTAGGTTTTTTTGGATAGCATAGGGAAGGGTTAACGCCCCTGGAATGTTTGTTTTCCTGTCTGAGCCCCTGTTCAGGGGTTGTGGGTTGTAGTGGAAACAAGGATTGGTGATAAAGCATCAGTGGAAACACCTTTTTCCCATAATAACTCTTACAGAAGTGAATTTCCCTTCCTAGGGGTAGATTTCCTTTCACTTTCTGTTGTCTCCTTCCGTTTGTATGTGAATCGTATGTAAGTCTGATGTTCGTAACTCGGGGACTGCCTGTACAAAAACATTTAGAATTAAAGTAGATTTAATACAAGTAGTAGCTTTGATCACATAAAGGAAATACATGCTGGCCAGCAATCCACTTCTGTCTTTCAACTGTTCATGATAAAGACCATTGTTTATAATTGCAGGTCCCCCTTTTTCAATGTGACAATACAAGACTTGTCCCCAAAACATTGGTCTTCACAACAGAAATACAGAGTTGAATCAAGATGTAAGGGACCAAGTAAAATGACACACAGACGATGGCAGCTGCTTTTGATTGAGTTGAGTGGCAAAATCCTTGTCTTTGCAAGGCTTGAACCCTCCCAACAGTTACTCCTTTAGAGTAACAGATTCAATAAGAGTACTAACCTTGATTATAAAGCCACAGCAGGGAAAAGTCCAAACTTGTGAAGTCTGTATTCAATAAAAAATGTAGAAACATCCCATAAGAAATATCTTTTTCTGATCCAATGAATAGACCAACAGGACCGTAGTCGTAGAGTCTCTTCTGGAGGCTTCAGAGGGAGGATTCTGGTGAGGTTCTATTGGACTGTTCATTGGATAACAAAGATATTTTGTATGCTTAGATTACCATGTGTTCAACATCTGTGTTTTGATAACGTTATCATATTTTTAATTCATGTGGTTGAGGTGTTTTTTACTTGAATAATTATTGGTGGAATTTTTTTCAACAAAATCAATTATTTTTGTTATTACCAGTTGTTCCTTTTTGAAGAATCCTTTCTGGACTGTCTCCCTTTTCTATATTCAGTATAAACTAACCTGTGCCTTTTGGGATAATAGATAATGGATAGGATGCGGGAGGGAAATGAGTCACAGCTCTGACCCAATCAGGTCGCTTTCGGCCAGGGACTACCAATGTCGAACATGATCACTTATCGAATAAGACCACCACAGATCACTTTTCAAAGGAGCGGCTATATTAGCTGCATGTGTGAATGAGCCCTTAGACAGCTTCCACTAGGACAATTGCCCTATTGGAAGATTTCACCTCTCCTCCTGTCCCTTGATTTCCTATAGCTTTCTGTACTGTTTGGCGGCAAAGTGGTGTAGTGGGTAGCACTCTCGTCTAGCAGTAAAAAGGGTCGCTGGTTCGTACCCCAACCATGACACTACCTGCCTGGAGTTTACATGTTCTCCCTGTGCTTGCGTGGGTTTCCTCCGGGTACTCCGGTTTCCTCCCCCACTCCAAAGACATGCTGGTAGGTTAATTGGCTTCAGTCCAAAATTGGCCCTAGTATATGAATGTGAGTTGGGGGCCTTGGATTGTGGGATCCTTGAGGGTAGGGACTGATGTGAGTGTGCAATGTATGTGTGATAAATAATATATAATAGGAGGAACATCTTAATGAGACACAATGTACAGGGATAGGAACAATTGTAGACACGCACCCACACTCACTCAGGTTGAACTGGATGGACTGGTGTCAACCTTACTAACCATGTAACTATGTGACTATGTACTGGAGACAATGATTGACAGGACCAATAGTGAAGCAAATCTTTCCAGTGGGGGAGGGCACAGAGATTAATAAAAACCTGATAGAGGTGCTAACCATTTACCGTTCCATCCAAAACTAGAAAGAAAGTTTTGGGCTTTAAATACATTGTTGATTTTTAGTCTAATGAAGCTGCCTTTCTCCTGCTCGGAGAAAAGTTTTTAGAGGAGCCCCAGTGTGCATGGGGCCTAAGCAGAATATGACTACAACAAATCAAAATTCAACATGTTTGCAGGGTTGAAATATGAATGTGATCATTACATGCCAAATATCTAGATTGGTCATGTCACAATGTATTTGTATGGTACATTATGGTAGGCAATGCAAAAACATGCTACTTTAATGAAATGCATCATGGCAAAAATTTGGCAGAAAAGCCTGTATGTCCACGCAAGCTTAGAAATTTAATTTTTTTACTATATCATTAAAGAAGTAGATATCTGAAGTTGGAAAAACTATAGAAGCCACAAACATGATTTTTACCTGATTTATTGAGGACTGTCCCATCTGTGGGTGGCATCAGACACCACCACCCCCCACCCGGTCATCTAAAGTCTATAACCAGCTTGGATTTTACACAGAGACTCCTGATTTAAAAGATAATGGAACCAAACAATGGTTTTCAAAATACTCAATTTGCTTTTCAATGGATGAGGGGAGTGGAGGTTGGTATAAAATTAACCAATGTAAATAAAACTCTGGACTTTTACTTTAAGGGAATCTACTCCACAGATAGCAGAGTCACAGGAGCCAAGGTAAGGGATGCTAACACAAAAATAACCTAAACACATTTAAAGAACAATGAAAGTATTCATAAAATTGTAGGCAGTAATGTTATGGCTTAAATGTATGATGTATCATACAGTTATCTAAACTGCCATAAAGTATGTCTAACCTCTTCTGGAAGACAGTTTGCTAAAACACTGTATATCATAACCCGATGCTGTATATTTTATCTTTCTTTTCATTACTAAGGACCATATTCACCCTTATTTCATTGTTTTATGCATCTAAGCAAGGCTGGTCTCCTCCAGCCTATTTCAACCACTTCCCGCTTTAATAATGTGTCGGCAGGATCAATGGGGCTTCTTTTAATCAAAACATAAAAAGAATGAAAGCAACCTTTAAAATTACATGACGATTTAAAACTTATATGAGATGTAATGATTGTGGTTACATTTGTTTTAATTAGGGTTTTCCACCAATTATGAAGCACGGTCAGGACTACAGTTAGTTTTTTCAACACATTCTGTTCAGCCATGGTGTACAGTTTGTTGTTTATGAACATATAACATCATTTCTATGGTGTCATACATGGATTTATATACTTTGTGATCAGAAGGATGTGCTAGAATGACATGAAGAGTAGTAGTGGATATTGGTAAATTTGCTTGATCAAGAAAAACTCTAAATCCGGGGGTCTCAAACTGGCAAGCTTCCAGCTGTTGCAAAACTACAAGTCCCATGAGGCATTGCAAGGCTGACAGTTACAAGCATGACTCCCACAGGCAGAGGCATGATGGGGCTTGTAGTTTTGCAACAGCTGGAGGGCCACCAGTTTGAGACCCCTGTTCTAAATGCTTTGGATTGCAGGACTCTAAAAATACAGACAGCAGAATGTGAAACTATTGTTAAGTGTCTTTTGCTCAGGATTCTGGGGCTTGGAATTTGTATTACTATTATTTTTTGTTATCACTCTTAGTAGCATGCATATCTTCTGTTAAATGCCTTGGGGATTTTTTTTCTAAATGTGCAGAGTAAAGGCAAATCATAGTAAACTTTATTGCAATTAACTTTTTTGCTCATAGCACATCCCGCATAGACTGCTCTTTCTGATGTGTTTTACTTTAAAGGGCTTAATTGCAGGACGTTAGGTTTTTCAGGGTGAAACACACTAGAACCCTGTTGCCCCTCATGCCTTTTGGCACTTTTTTGTGCATTCCCTGGCACCCCTGCAGACAGACAGTGTATAAACAGTGATCTCTACAGTCTTATGTAATGTGTCTCAAGTCATAGCTCCCAAATGTCCCTGATTTTGAGGGACTGTCCCTGATTTGGAGCAATGTCCCTCTGTCCTCCTCATTCTGGTCTGATCTATATAGTTGTATATAAAAATGCACTTTTTATCTTTCAAAAAGTGTTTCCCAGTGCTAAACCTTTCATCCTAATTCTAAATTGCTGCATTTGTAAATTTTAAAAGCCAATATAAAGGAATATTAGTGGTCAAAAAAGCGCTTGTGGATTTAATTCATCTTTTTTTTGGTTATGTCCCCTTTAAGGGGCATGACAGGGGGGCGTGTCATATGCCTACATACATTTGCTAGTAGGTGTCCCTTATTCCCATCTCAAAATGTTGGGAGGTATGGTCAAGTTTATGTCTCGTGAAGCATATTCCCAGTCTTTAACAACTCCTACAGCATGTTCGCCATCTCTCACAACTCCTAGAGCATATTTACAGTCGCAGACCATCTCTTGTTGTTGCATATCTGCAGTCTCCAGGGCCGTAGATGATTTTTTTTTCCTGCGTAAGTGGGAGTTAGCTATCTCAAATTGCAAGACTGACGCAAGATGGTGCCCTTTGCACCTGCTCAGAAGGGTTATGTTTGGGGGTGTCATCTGAAAACTCTGGGCCTGTGTGCAAGATCAAAAGTTCAGCTCTCCTGCTTGTGAAAGCGAAAGTGTTCAGCAAATATTGGGTGTGGTTCCCATTATGCTAAATATTAGTCATGGCTTAATGGGGCATAAAGTGCAGGGGTTCAGTAGTAAGTTAGGCAGATTTCAGGGGTCAGTAGTAAGTGGGGCAGAGTTCAGGGGTCAGTAGTAAGTGGGGCAGAGTTCAGGGGTCAGTCAGTAGCAGGTGATGCAGAGAACAGGTTTTTTCCTAAAAGTAGGAGGGGCTTAAAGGGGGATGATTAAACAGAATCTGTGCCTAGTCGCTCTGTACACTACACACATATGCCACAGAATTTGTACCCACAAAATGCTCCTACTTGCTAATTCATAAATGACAGTCTCACAGATACACATAAACCTCAGAACAAAGGATCAAATTTAAAAGTAAACTTTTCCATCACGCATGCTTTGGTTCAGGCTATTTGTAATGTAAGAGGCTGAACTTGAAGCCCCCTATATCAAGAAAGTTGACCACAACTGCGCTAAAACAAGCAGCCTATGCAGGTTGTGCTGTGAACAATAACGTTTATTCCGGGAACAGAGCAGCTGCCATTTTGAACTATGGTACATTGGTTTGTCAAACCACAGTTATTATTGTAAAATGACTTTACAGGTACAGCTTGTAAGAAGAGAGTAGGGAAATTTGAAAAATGTTGTTTCAGATGTCTTTCTATGAGCTGTTGGTTAAAAAAAAAAAAAAGATATTCTACATTAGAAAAATAATAGAAACAAGGTGTGACTGGTTACAATATGCAACACATTTAGTTTCATGAAACAATACCGCTGTATGAATTATAATGCTGAAAAAGCTAAAGAAAATGCTGTAATTTATGTATTGCATATCTCTCATTTTCAGTGTTAATCGTTGATGGCGTCCAGGGTCTGCCTCTTGAGTTTGCTCATAAGTTGCCTTGTAGCAGAGGCCTCTTCATGCTTTTGTGAACATTACCCATGGGGCTCTTGGTCAGCATGTACCAGAACATGTGCTTATGGAACACAGAGCCGCTCTCGGTAAGTTCCGAATGGTTCATGTAACTGAAATTTACAGTCACTTACTAACCACCATAGCAATGAAGAGTAAAACAAGTGATAAAGAGTTAGCTTTTTGCTATAAAGCGTTACCTACTGTAAACGACATAAACAGGTTTTAAAAAGTTCAGACATTTTAGGCTAGATATGTAGGCCACACAGCAGATGACTTCCAACATTAGCCCCGGAAGAATTTACCCCCTTCCTGACCAGAGCACTTTTTGCGATTCGGCACTGCGTCGCTTTAACTGACAATTGCGCGGTCGTGTGACGTGGCTCCCAAACAAAATTGACGTCCTACTTTTCTGACAAATAGAGCTTTCTTTTGGTGGTATTTGATCACCCCTTCGCTTTTTATTTTTTACGTTATAAACAAAAAAAAGAGTGACAATTTTGAAAAAAACGCATTATTTTTTACTTTTTGCTATAATAAATATCCCCCAAAAATATATAAAAAAACTATTTTTTTCCTCAGTTTAGGCTGATACGTATTCTTCTACATATTTTTGGTAAAAAAAAACGCAATAAGTGATTTTTTTTTTAAATGGCGGCGATCAGCGATTTTTATTGTGACTGCGACATTATGGCGGACACATCAGACATTTTTGACACATTTTTGGGACCATTGTCATTTATACAGCAATCAGTGCTATAAAAATGCACTGATTCCTGTGTAAATGACACTGGCAATGAAGGAGTTAACCACTAGGTGGCAGTGTAGGGGTTAAAAGTGTCCTAGGGGCGTGTTTCTAACTGTAGGGGGATGGGCTGTATGTGACATGTCATTGATCTCTGCTCCGATGACAGGGAGCAGAGAACAGTGACACTGTCAGTAGGCAGAACAGGGAGATGCTTGTTTAGGTTAGCATCTCCCCGTTCTTCCTCCCCATGAGGCGATCGCGGGTATCCGCGACCCGACTCACGGAGCTTACCGCGGGCGCGCGCGCCGCCTCTTAAAGGGAAACGTACAGGTACGTGATTCTGCCTGAGCGTGCCCTTCTGCCGCAGTATAAATGCGTGAAGCGGTCGACAAGCGGTTAAAGGCCTCAATGAGATGTCCCAGTCCTCTTACATAGCTGTAATGATCTAGGCATATCCACTTGGGCTGGTTCTTTTTCTAGGGCGCTAAGGGAAATTACTTGGGTGCCAATCACTTTGTAGAACAAATCTAAGCTTATTTATTGCTGACTGCAGAATATGGGAAGGATGGTGGAAAATAGTCAGCATACCCAACTGCACCCAGTCTTAAAGCTCAGGCTAATGTGCAAAAAACCTTTCTGTGTTCCTACAGACAATGCTGGCTTGTGTCAACTCACAGATCTTAAAGGAGTTGTAAAGGTAGAAGGTTTTTTATCCTAATGCATTCTATGCATTAAGATAAAAAACTTTCTGTGTATAGCAGCCTCCCCAGCACCCCCTCAATTACCTACCTGAGCTCCTTCTCTCTCCAGTGATGTCCACGATCCCCTCAGCCATCCAGTACACTCCTCCTGATTGGCTGAGACAGAGCAGTGGTGCCATTGACTCCCGTGGCTGTCAATCAAAGTCAGTCAGCCAATCAGGGGAGAGAGGGGGCAGGGCCAGGTCGGGCTCCATGTCTGAATGGATACACAGCGCTCTGACTTGGCTTGGGTGCCCCCTGTAGCAAGCTGCTGGCTGAGGGGCACTCAAAGGAGGGAGGGGCTAGGAGCATCAAAGAGGGACCCAAGAAGAGGAGGACCTGGGCTGTTCTGTGCAAAACCAACTGCACAGAGGAGTTAAATATAACATGTTAGTTATTTAAAAAAAAAAAAAAACAAGCCTTTATAATCACTATAAGCTACTAGGGTGTCAAAGGTTCTTGGAGTATCTTGGTAGCAGGACAGCTTAGAATAAACCCTCCCTCTGCTAGTCACTCACCACCTCTCTTCAACTGGGGAAAAGGCACAAGTGCTTCCTCTATGTTGAAGCACTTCTCATCATTTAGTAGGCCAGCATCTTGTACCAGAAAAAGACGGGAGGGGGGAGGGCCTCAGTGGAAAGCCCTCAAATAATGGACAGTGAATGTCCGGTACCTCATCCTGGAAATTAGACTACACAAAAAATTCTAACATACTAAATTGGAAGGACTTTGATGGTACCAATGGTGTAAAAAAATATCAAAAAATATTTATTGTTGTACAGGTTAAAATTGATAAGACATGGAAATACGCATATATATATATCATAAACAAAAGGAAAAAATACGAAAAGCAAAATAATGCTCCTCTAAGTGTTGGTTCCCATCAACCCCACTGCAGTAGGGGATAAGAGACTTGCTGTAGCTTTGACGCAGTTTGCGTTTCATGGGGCAGGGGATGCCATTGGGCCAAGAGAAGAAAGTGATTTCTGCTAGCGGCTATAGCACCGCTTACGATCATCGCAAATGAATCTGGCAGGCTGTTTGTAACCAAGTTAATCGATCGATCACCTTGGAACATTCAGCCTGCCCATTAATGGTTTGACTCTCAGCCAGTTCCTGCTGAACCGTCCAAGATTCCAACCGTGTATGGTCATCCAAAGACCAGGAGATACAGAACTCAGCACTATGTCCCTATAGTTAGGAGCCCAGATAACTAAGAACCAGTGGCGGCTGGTGCTCAATATTTTTTTTTGGGGGGGGGGCACAGCAAACTGCTCATCCTCGTCATTCGGGCTACTGCAATCTGCTGCTATGGGCTCTGCTAGGAGGATGGTGCCCAGTGCAAGCTCTATGGAGCCGGGAAGGCGGCGATCAGTCTTAGGCCAATGCTGCTCCTGCTCCAGCTTGCCGAGGGACTGTTGCTTCTCCTCACTACCGAACAAGAAGTGGGTACTGAGACCTGATTGGCTGGGTGTCCTAAGACTCCATGGCCAATCGGGTCTCAGGACCTGCTTCCTGATTGTTCGGGAGGAGAAGCAGGAAGACATTAGCGAATATTTATTTTGCTAATGTCACACAACTGGGTGGGCTCAGGGTGCAGTGCTCTGTGCCCCGACCACACCCTTTTTTGAAGCCAATCATGTGCTTAAAAAAAAACCCATTGAAACCCATATGTCCAGCGCCCTGCATGTAGATTATGGGCCAAGCACATGCCCCTAATAGAGCGGCCACCACTGCTAAGAACTCAGTTGAGGCTGTTCTAAATATTTATCACCTCCACAACTCACACCACTAGGTCAAGCGATTGGCTGGGCTGATAAGTATTTATAACTCAGCCACTCACTACATATAGCAAGGGTTGTACAGTACAACTGCAAAGTACAGATGATGACATCCTTCAGTCTCATCTGATCCCTCTCTGTGACCTCTCATCCAATGAGGAAAGAAAACTCTACATCTACACCAATGGTTCCTGGAGTCCCTGAAGTGTTGCCCACTAAAATGGATCTGTAACAACTGGTGTGAGCAAAGCGCAAAGAAGCAGTGTTAATTTTGACGCCAAATTTCGATTTAGCTTTATTAATTGTCTTTTGACTAAAATGCCATTTTAGTTTTAGTCATATTTTAGTCATTTGAATTGTTTTAGTTTTAGTTGTATTTTGGTCAACTAAAATCTAATGGGTTTAGTTAAATTGTAATGCATTATTTAAGCATTTCTCTAGAATTGCCAAACTCAATATATACTCCTGGAGTAAAAATCTAATAATATGTTATTATTTATGGTATTAAAGTTTGAACATGCACTACAGACACAGATTTACCCATTCTGATATATATCGTCTTTATAAATTAAAACCGAGTTTCATAAACAAACAAAAATATTGTTTTTTTTTTGACAACTTTAAAATATATATGTAAAAAAAAAAGTAAACTGTATTGGCTATAATGCCATTGCACATATTACCTGAATATATTACCAACATTAAATACAAATAGGAAAAGTCTTTTTCTTATTTTTTTTTTTCATCAGCTTAGTAGATGCCCTCTACATAGTCTTATGTGGTAGTGCAGTGTTAATTTTGAAGTCAAATTTTGATTACGTTTAAGGCTGGGTTCACACCATTGCGAATTGGATGCGGGATCCCTGCATCCAATTCGCAATAGCAGGAGATTTTGACTGGCTCTCTATGGAGCCGGTTCACATATCTCCGCAGCGGGTCCGTGCGTCTTTTGGTCCGTTTTAGCTCCGAATCCTGCCCAAATTTCGGGCTGAAATCAGGCCTGAAACGGTGAACCAGGACGCACCGGACCCCTTCTGTGAGCCGCATGTGGCTCATACATGAATTCAGCCTTAGTCAGTCTTTTGAATAAAATGCCATTTTAGTTTTAGTCATATTTTAGTCATCTGAATTGTTTTAGTTTTAGTCATATTTAAGTAGACGAAAATATTTTTGTAGACAAAATGAACAATACCGAGAAGGGCCTTCTTTCCCTTTAGTAGCTCTGCACACACCCATATTTTGTTCTAGAAAGATCAGGAATGCCCAACAATTGTGTATGCTCAAATTATCATGTGTGGCTTTTTCTATAAACGCATTCCAGGAAACAGAAAACATTTTTCCCGGATTCTAGCTAGTTGAAACCTCTGTTTGTGTTACAATTGATGAATTTCATTAGTTTACTGCTTGAGCCTTATATTATTAGCTTTATACTTTTCCCATTGAAACGTCTTTAGTTCCTACTGACCTCCCCTGTCCCCACACAATAACTTCAGCTTCACCTCCTCTGTCCCACTACACAACAACAGAACCCACCACCCCCTAAAATAGTATTTATATACCAAAAATAATAAAATATTCTTATATCATATATGGCTGTAAAAAATTACATATGTGTTTGCAACAAAGCCAGTTATTAATATGCTGCTTTTGGTTACAGAAATATAGTCTATGATGAGCACTACAGGAAGAATAATTGCGAACAAATTTGCACAAAATATGAAAGCCGATCTTGTAATGAAGAACCGTGCGCCATCAATTGTCGACTTGGCGACTTTGGACCTTGGTCTGATTGTGACCCATGTCTCAAAAAGCAGGTATGGCCCTTGAAAAGCTCTACATCTTAAAAGAGAAGTATGGGTTTTCTTTTTTTTTGTATATTCATACTTACCTAGGTGGATGCAGCATCAAACCGATGCTGCAGTTGTCCACTGCCGCCTCTGCACTGAGAACCGAGCCATGAACACCACTGATGGCTCGGTTATCTCACCTCCCCAAGTGGAGAGCTGCTGCCTGTCAGTCAGCAGCTCTCCACTCTGCCCCTCCACACTCATTGGAGCGCTGAGCTGTGGAGGGGTGGAGAGTGGCCGTCTCGGCGGCTCAGCGGCTCGCTGAGACTGCTATCAGTCAAGGCAGCTGGCGGATCCAGACGTCTTAAGTCGGAATGACGTGCTGCCTCGAATGATGGCAATGACGACAGCGGAGAACGGACTTCAGACTGCTCTCCCCTGAAAATGGGTCACAGGAGTGCAAAACAAATTGCACTCCTGTTACCCAGAGGAGAAGCCCAGCCTAAAAAGCTCAGGCTGGACTTCTCCTTTAACTAAATCTTACTACTAATGTAGTCTTACTTTTACTCTCCGAACAATGACAAAAAAATCATAGATGTCTCACACACTGCTGTTGTTTTTGCATGTTTTTGCATGTTAGTTTACAATAACTCCTATCAATCCTTATTTTAAAGCAGAACTAAGGTCTTTCAATCATCATTACCTGTTTTTAAGCCTTATGCTACTAGCCCTACTAAATGGATAGGAAGGTATATTATATTTACTTGTTTTACATTTCTTCAGTTGTTTCCTGCTTTCTGGCCTAAACCAAAAGGATGTCATAGATGTCATACTTCCCAGGAGTCTTCATTTGCATTTTTTTCTTTTATCAGGGGGGGGGGGGAGCTTTCTCAGCTAAGCTCACCCTCCTGCCTGCATGTCTGAGCTAAGGGCAGATGGATTCCAGGAAATAAATCCCACATACATCATCTACCCTTACTCAAGATGGCCGCAACAAGAAAAGCTAGAGGGGTGTTTTTCAAAGTGATTTCACAACAAAATAAAGCAAGGAGACATGGATGAATTAGTGTGCTCTGAATATTAAAAATGAATTACCATAAATAGCGTTTTGAAATTGTGGTGGGCAGATACAGTTATGTTCCACTTGATGATAACAATAATGTCTAATAGGTGTTTGCAGGTTGCCTGCTGCACCCAGTATATAGTTACATAGTTACATAGTAGGTGAGGTTGAAAAAAGACACAAGTCCATCAAGTCCAACCTATGTGTGTGATTATGTGTCAGTATTGCATATATATGTATTACAAAGTGAGCCAACCAAGCCAGAAAAACAGTGAAAAGTGATACAATAAAAAAACACGATTGTCCAATAGATATGTTAAATCGGTAGACAATACCATATTTGTGGACCTGTTCTTTAAATGATAACAGACAGGTCATTGGCTAAGCACCTTTTAATGACGTTTGTCCAGTTTCTCCCAGTATTACCCATCTCAAACTGTGCAGGAACTGAAACTTGGGGTGCAAAAGTTCTCTTAAAATATATAGGAGCTCTATAGGCCAGGGTAAAGCAAGCCACAGGCTGATGATTTTGTGGCTTTCTCATTTATTTTATTTTTTTGGTTTGTAGACTATGTCATCTCTAGGATAAACACCCTTTTTCCCCAACAACACTGGAAATATCTGCTTTGCTTATTCGCAACTTTAGCACCTTCTCAGACTATACTAAGAAACCTATTTATAAAGGATGAAATGGCTATTTAACTGTTTCTTTTATCAAAAATATCTTTACAATAGTTCTGCACACTTACAAAGCAATTATGGGCAATTTTTCCTTAAAGTTGCACATGTTTCCCACAAAATACATTTTGCAGATAACTTTTCTAGAATATACAAACTCTCCAGCATTTTTTTCCAGTGCATTATATGGCCAAACTTTGGGGATACCTTACCATCACACCTACTGTATATATACACTTTTTTTGGGGGGGGGACTTTACAAAACATTTTGGAGAGTGTTTATGGGAAGATGTGACCATTTAGCCAAACAAGGCGTTTATGAGGTCAAGGGTTGGATGAGAAAGCCTGGCTCACAGTTGGCATTCCAATGGTGTTCAACAGGGTTGAGGAAATTGCTCTCTGAAGGCCACTAGAGTATATTCTCAGCACACTCATCAAACCAAATATTTATGGACCTGGCTTGGTGCACAGGGATGGTCATGATGGAACAAGAAGAGAAGTGTACAATTGTCTAAAATGTTCTTGTGTGGAATAAAGTGTATGTCCAGCCGAAAAAATGGATTAAGTGAGAGGGATGGTGGAACCTCTTCTGGAGTTTTACTGCTATCTGGGACTCTGTAAGAGATTTCCCCACACCTACTCTTACGGTAAAAATGGTTTTACCAGTCAAGTAGTGAGGGGAAATTTGCAACAGGGACACAGAATGCAATAAAAAGCTAACAAGGGTTCTAGCCATACCTTAACCTCTTCATGCCACCTCCTGGCGGTTCTTTAATTGGGCTTTAATCCTCTGAGGCACAGCTTGGCTTTCACAGCAGTCACATGATCGGGAGCCTATCCCGCTGGTTCCCACTCATAATCTATGACCGAGAGCTGTCAGAGACAGCCAACAATGTTGAGCAAGGAAAGTTTAACACCGTCAACAGACAGTACTTGCAAACCAAAATTAACTGAAGTTAGGGCAGCTGGTTCAGCACAGTAATAGGACACAAACGTGTTCATAGACGACCAGGAAGCCGCACTGCAAATGACTTCGGGAGCTACATGACACAAAGCTGCCCAAGATGTAGACCCACTCCTGGACGAGTGAGCAGACACTACCTCCAAAGGAGCCAAGCCCTTGGCTCTGTGAGCCTGTTGAATGACCTAGGAAATTTGTGTTTCATGTGATATAAGTAAAGACAGCACAAGCCATTACTGTACAGAGGCCATGTTCAGCACAAGCCATTACTGTACAGAAGCTATGTTCAGCACAAGCCATTACTGTACAGAAGTCATGTTCATTGAATAATAACCAGCAGGAACAGGAAACACCACACAGGAAGAGAGCACAACAGAGATGCACCATAGAGTTGCATTTAAAGAAACACAACATCCATGACAATCCGTGCCACAATCGCCCTAGATGAGGCAGGTTTCTCTGTCCTTTTTTGCAAAAGAATGAACAGGCATTCTGAAGCCTGTAGGAAGCTGTATGTAGATATGACTTTACAATATCTGGGGGATTCCTAAAATTGAAGGAAGGCACTGCTGGAAGTCAAATCAAGATTCCCTGTTTACTAGAAATGCGCTTTAACCAACTAAGCCACAGCGCACCTTCTCCCACGCAAGTTAGAACTCCAATGCCACATACACATGACCGTTTTTTTAGCCGGAATTAACGTTTTTTACGACGAAGTTCAGACGGAGTTCCACTGAAAGGGACTTGCCTACACATGATCACACCAAAGTCCGATCGTTTAGAATGTGATGACGTATGACGGGACTAGAAAAAGAAAGTTCAATAGCCAGTAGCCAATAGCTGCCCTTGCGTCGTTTTTGGTCCGTCGGTATAGCATACAGACAAACGGTTTTCCCGATAGGAATTGTTTCCGTCGGAAAGATTTAAAACATGTTCCATTTCTAGGTCCGTCAGAATTTTCGAAAGGAAAAGTCCGATGAAGCCCACACACGATTGGAATTTCCGATGGAATGATTCCGTCTGACCTTTTCTGCCATGTGTACGCAGCATAAGGTTGGTAGAACAATTTCTTGGCATAGGTAACAGCACCGCTCGACTGGAAAGAATGTAAGAAAGTTCTCCATGACCAGTTAACCAATCTCTAAGGCTTTTTATGCCAACGTGATAACTGGGAAAAGGCAAACTTGACAGAAGGGACTCTAACGGACAGACCTAGAACACTCTGTTCCAATTCCCAAGGGGGAGTTGAGAACAAGAGGGAGACTCCATTGGAAAATCTCCGCTTACTCCGAGGTCTGAGCCTAGCTGCTTCCTTGAAGAATTGTTGGACAGGAAAGATGCCTAGACTGGAAAACACCTGTAGAGGCCGATAAACTGACACTTGAACTCTGAGGGAGCTGATCGATAGAGCCAGAACTAAATCCAACTGGAAGAAGCCTAGAATATCTAAAACTTCTAGATCACCACATGATCTGTCAGCAGCAGACATGTATTGAACAACTTTGACCAGATACTCCCATTAACTTTGTCTGCGTTCATTCTTCTAGTATACAACCATGGATGTAGAATTGTACTCAGTGACAGAAGGCCTGGCCTGAAGAGAAGGTGAACTGGGTTCCAGAAGCTGAACTGTGCCAGCAAGGGGAACAATGACCTAATAGGCTGATAACGCATCACTGCCACTAACACCGCAACCCCTGTTCGGAGTCTTCGTAGAAAACCAGGACTGGAAGGAATGCATTTCCAATGATTCATCGGGGCATCTTCACCTGAAAACCTCCACATGTAGAGACCATTTGTTGTGGACTCTGGTAAGAAAATCCGTCTCTGGGAACATACACCGCTGAGCTGTAGGCTCGATTCTTCTGAGCCCAAGACATAATTGGCTCCGCTTCCTGTAACAGAGAACAGGCTGTGAGTCCCCAGGCACTATGCAAATGCCTTGCAGGTGTCTTTTTTTTTTTTTTACTGTCGTGGTTTACTACCGCTTTAATAATTTCAAGACAGTAACAGATTTAAAAGGTGCTCAATGATAAACTTAACAATCTCATACCACCAAAGACTTCTTACAGGGATGTATATTACAATAGCAATAACGGTTACAGAAACATAAGACACTCTAAGCTGTCCATTAACAATTTAAAATAAACACTTAAAAATGAAACAATACAAACAAAAATACAGTTGTGCTGTCTTTGTAGTCAAGTCTTAAAAAATCGACAAAGATTTATTATGCCACACTCACTGCACCAAGTTGAAACAAGGAGGTCACCTAAAGGTTTATGGCTAGCACTCAACGAGAATATAAACCATAGGAACTTTGGAATTTCAGAAGATAATGGCAACACTCCTGGCATTCACCAATCAGGTTTATGGCTTTACTGAGTTAGTAGGATGACATATAGTAAAACAGCAGGATTTAAACTTCCATATGTTCCCAAACTTCTGTTTCAAGAAGTCTGAGGGTGTTCCATCACTGCCTGCCTGCATTATATCCTGCTGTGTCTTCTCCAATATATATCACCCTGCTGATTTAGTAAAATCACAAGCTCATTTGGTAGAAGCTACAAAGCTACTTCATTGTCTCCTGAATATTGCTTACAGAGATCCTGCAGGTTTACCTTTACCAAAGTTAGTTACGGTGGACATATAGATTTAGATTTATATGGTAGCACCCACTATACCAACATTGTACTGCGGTGTTCCATGTCATCAAACCTATATAGAAAAACACAATTATATACATTGTACAGGCCTTTCTACAATTCAATTTATAATGGATAGAATTGCACAAACAGACTTGTTTCAGCAGTTACTGTAACCAACACCAAAAGTGCATTTACACAACATCTGTACACATCAGATATCACTAGAGGTCTGTGTAGATGGGCTGTTGCAGGTTGCTTTCAGGGCCATTTCGCTTCTATTTGCACTGACATGCTTTAGAGGGGAGAAGTAGGTTTGGATTTAAATTTTGGTGATATCTGGACATATCCTTTAAGGCTGGGTTCACACTTATGCGAATTGGATGTGGTTTTCCCCGCATCCAATTGGCATGACAGGAGATTGTGACCGTCTCTCAATGGAGCCGGTTCACACAGCTCTGGGGCGACCATGGTCAACAAAAAAAAGGGTGCTGTGCATCTTTGGCTCTGAATCAGCTGCAAATTTAGGCAAAAATTCAGACCTGATTTGTACAGGGACACACCAGACCCCCTGCTGTGAGCCGTGGCCGCAGCTAGTGTAAACCCAGCCTCAAGCAAATCTTCACTGCATCTGAGCACCACAAACCAAAAACACAATTTAATTAATTTTTAATATTCAAAGCACCCCCCCCCCCCTCCATCCATGTCCCCATGCTTTATTTTGCTGGAAAATCACTTAGAAAAACACCCCCTAGCATTTTTCAGGTCATAGCCATCTTGAGTGAGGGCAGATGATTCAGGTAGCATTTACAGTACAGTGCCTTGAAAAAGTATTCATACCCCTTGAAATTTTACACATTTTGTCATGTTATAACCAAAAATGTAAATGTATTTTATTGGGATTTTATTTGATAGACCAACACAAAATGACACATAATTGTGAAGTGTAAGGAAAATGATAAATGGTTTTCAATTTTTTTTACAAATAAATATCTGTAAAGTGTGGCGTGCATTTGTATTCAGCCCCTGTACTCTGATACCCCTAACTAAAATCTAGTGCAACCAATCGCCTTCAGAAATCACTTAATTAGTAAATAGAGTCCCCCTGTGTGTAATTTATACAGCTGTTCTCTGAAGCCCTCAGAGGTTTGTTAGAGAACCTTAGTGAACAAACAACATCAAAAAGGCCAAGAAACACACCAGACAGGTCAGGGATAAAGTTGTGCAGAAGTTTAAAGCAGGGTTAGGTTATAAAAAAATATCCCAAGTTTGAACATCTTACGGAGCACTGCTCAATCCATCATCCGAAAATGGAAAGAGTATGGCACAACTGCAAACCTATCAAGACATGGCCATCCACCTAAACTGACAGGCTGGGCAAGGAGAGTATTAATTAGAGAGAAGCCAAGGGGTCCATGGTAACTCTGGAGGAGCTGCAGAGATCCACAGCTCAGGTGGGAAAATCTGTCAAAAGAACAACTATAAAGCAGCATACACACGAGCGGTTTTGCCATCGGAGTAAACTCCGACGGAATTCCGCTCAAGCTGTCTCGCATACACACGGTCACACCAAAGTCCAACCATCAAGAACGCGGTGACGTACAACACGTACGCCGGCACTAGAAAAAGGAAGTGCAATAGCCAGTGCGCCACCCTTTGGGCTCCTTCTGCTAATCTCGTCAGAACAGCATACAGACGAGCGGTTTTTCCGATAGTAATTTGTTCCGTCGGAAAAATACAGAACATGTTCTCTAAGTCCGTCTGAATTTTCGACGGAAAAAGTCCGATGGGGCATACACACGGTCGGAATACACGATGAAAAAGCTCCCATCGGACTTTTTCTGTCGGACATTCCGCTCGTGTGTACGCGGCATTAGTCGTGGACTCCACAAATCTGGCCTTTATGGAAGAGTGGCAAGAAGAAAGCCATAAGAAGTATCATTTGCAGTTTGTGAGGAGCCATGTGGGGGACACAGCAAACATGTGCAAGAATGTGCTCTGGTCAGATGAGACCAAAATTTTACTTTTTGGCCTAAAAGCAAAATGCTATATGTGGCAGAAAACCGCACATCACCCTGAACCATCCCTGCAGTGAAACATGGTGGTGGCAGCAATATGTTGTGGGGATGCCTTTCTTCAGCAAGGACAGTGAATCTGGTCAGAATTGGTAGGAAGATGGATGGAGTCAAATACAGGGCAATCCTAGAACCTGTTAGAGTCTGCAAAAGACTTGAGACTGGGGAGGAGGTTCACCTTTCAGCAGAACAATGACCCTAAACATACAGCCAGAGCTACAATGGAATGGTTTAGATCAAAGCATATTCATGTGTTAGGATGGCCCAGTCAAAGTCCAGACCTAAATCCAATTGAGAATCTGTGGCAAGACTTGAAAATTGCTGTTAACAGGCACTCTCCATCCAATCTGACAGAGCTTGAGCTATTTTGCAAAGAAGAATGGGCGAAAATGTCTCTCTACATGTGCAAAGCTGGTAGAGACATCCCCAAAAAGACTTGCAGCTGTAATTGCAGTGAAAGGTGGTTCTACAAAAGTATTGACTCAGGGGGCTGATTACTGTGTCACACTTTTCAGATATTTATTTGTAAAACATTTTGAAAACCATTCATCATTTCCCTTCCACTTCACAATTATGTGCCACTTTGTGTTGGTCTATCATGTAAAATACATTTACGTTTTTGGTTGTAACATGACGAAATGTGGAAAATTTCAAGGGGTATGAATATTATTTCAAGGCACTGTAACTGAAGTGTAAAAATAAATGTTTAAAACAAGTAAACACGATATACTTCCTTGTCTATTTACTAATGCTAGCAGCATGAGGATTAAAAGTAATCAATGTTGATTGGGAAAATGAAATTCAGCGCGTGGCCAATAGACAAATGAGAGGCGGGCGGTGGCTTTCTTATCCTGAGTGGATGTCATATGGCGTCCTATTGGGAAGTGCCGATCGCCACGGGGCCATGCATCAGTGCGATCTGTCACCGACCATGTCCACGGGACATAGCCAATGACTGATCAGTGTAGCGGCTTGCTGCCAGTACCATGTGACCGCAGTGACGAATCACAGCAGGTCACATGACAGTTGTACACAATGGATGGCTTCCTTTCATGCACAATTGTGTCGCTAGCTGTGATGGGTTAATTTGATTGCATGGTACAGACAGGGTCAATCACAGCCCATCTATACCATGTGATTACCTTTGACCAATCACAGCTAATCAAAACAGACTGAATGAATCAGTTGCATTCAGTAAAATGCTTGCTTATAGCAATGTAATGCACTGCTATAAGCAAACAAAATGTGCAAAAAAAAAATCCTGATCACTTCCCCAGAGCAGTACTATGTTGCTATGGTAACATTATATTGCTCTGGTCACGGTCTGATAAAAAAAAAAAAATGTAAAAAAAAAATGTATATGTATATATATATATATATATATATTTTTTTTTTTTTTTCATACTGTCACTAGTCAATGTCCCTAATCCTTGCCACACCAGTTATATGATGACGCTGTACTGTACTAGTGACAGTATGTTAAAAAAAAAAAGTGAAACTTTTTTGTTTAATTTCTTCATTTTCCAATTATAACAAAAAATTACAGCTTCAAAAAGCCCGCCATGCCTCTTACTAAATAGCTCTATTTGTGTGAACAAAAGGATAAAAAATGTGTTTGGGTACAGTGTTACATGACCACGCAATTGTCATTCAAAGTGTGAGAGCGCTGAAAGCTGAAAATTGGCCTGGGCAGGAGTAAAAGTGCCAGGTACTGAAGTGGTTAAATAGCATTTACAATGGGCCGGCACAAGGATCCTTTTCATAGGAGTAGCAAAACAAACATCCATTGTAATGACCTGCCTCCAACTGAAGTGACCGAGGAGAACCTACACAACGTATCAATCACATATGAGTGCTACATCACACACTTGTACATAATCAAAATACGATTACAGGTCTTTGATTAAATGTTTTATTGTATTCCTTATTTAAGAATTATACTAGGATCATTTGGCTAACTTGTACTTCACCACAAAAAAATTTGCATTTTCAGTTTCGTGTCCGTTCCCTGGAGCAGCCGTCCCAGTTTGGAGGACAGAGCTGTGAGGGACTGCTCTCAGATTCCCGTCCATGCTTCCCAACAAAACTTTGCCACCTTGAAGAAACAGACTGCACCAAAAAGTTCAAATGTAGCACAGGTAAGCCTGCATGTATTTTTATCATTTGTACATTTTTGAAAATGTCATGGAGTAAACAGTAGGTAGGCAAATTTTAGTTCAGGATCTTAAATGGTTTCCTATTAAAAACAAATTTTGGGTTCCTAGATTATTACCCATTATATGTAATTGATAGTAATCTATTGGGAAATGGTTTTGAGGGTTCCAGGTTGAGCACTTCTGGATTCTAATATCATCAATACCTTTTAGTTGCTCCCTCTAGTTCTAAAGTTGAACAAATATAAATGGAAATATCCTTCAGAAGTAATCATACCCTTTTAGAATGCCTGAAGGTAAAAAACCTTGAGCCTATAGAACTATGCACTCTTGCTCTTTGCAGGGAGACCTTATATTCACAATTAGATTTTAATGATAGTGTCACATTAAAGTGGTATTAACCTCCCTGGCGGTATTCCCGAGTGGGGCTCGGGGTTAATTTTCAGTACCAAAAGCGGTAACCCCGAGCCACACTCGGGATCGCATCGCAGTATCCTGGTACAGCTTACTTACCTTGTCCCCAGGATCCTACGATGTCCCCCCCACTGTACCTCCACCGGATAACCCGCCCGATCTATCAATGTGCCGAGCTCCGTTCCCTGAGAGCGTTGGCAGCAATGGCGGCAAATTCAAAAATGTACACAATACATAACACACATAACACACTGTAATCTGTAAGATTACATCACTGTATCCAATCATTTCACCTCCCTTTTGTCCCCAGTGCTTTGTCCTTTGCCCTGCATGCAATTTTATATGATATATATACTGTTCTTTCTGCCTGGAAACTTGAGATTGTCCATAGCAACCAAAAAGTGTCCCTTTACATCAAAGCGGTTTTAGAGCAGCTAGAAAACAGCGATAGTAAATTAGAATCACTTGCAGAATTGAGCGATAGTGATTCGCGGGGAAATTCGTCATCAGACACTGAAAGTAATGACAATTCTGCAACTGAGCAAATTTCAGTGTTTTTGATTTGATTACATTATTGAATAAAATGTATTATTATTATATTATTATTTTTTATAATTATTTATAGTTATTTATTATATTATAATTTATGATTTCATGTTTCAAACTTCAAACAGATTTAAGTGAGTTATTCCTAAGAATTACAGGCCTACAATATAAAAAGTCCAAAATTCTATGCAAAACAATGTATCGCTTTGAGCATCAAAAATCTGACTTTTATATATTGCAGCTTACCAATCCTTAAATGTGGTGGCTGCCTTAGATTAATTTTTTAGGCATGCTTTATCTTTATTTTCACCTCGTTATCCAGCCAATAACACACTTTCTGTCTTAGGGTGTATCCACTTCACTGGAGGAGCAATGGAAACACCTTTGGATAGCAGTATTTTCAGTCTGAGGAGAGGGTAGTGTTTGATGCACTAGCAGATTTAGATGTACTTGACTAACATACTAAGGCCAAGCTCCTGTTAAGACTTTTTTTGGGGGATAAAGGAATAAAAGGTGGTCATTTTAAGTACCTCTGTCAGTGGTAAATGGTTTGTGTCAACCCTCAACTGACACTTTTGCTGGGCAGAGTGGTCTTGAAAAAAATTCAGACTTATGCCCTGTACACACGGTCATACATTGATCGGACATTCCGACAACAAAATCCATGGATTTTTTTCCGACGGATGTTGGCTCAAACTTGTCTTGCATACACACGGTCGCACAAAGTTGTCAGAAAATCCGATCGTTCTGAACGCGGTGACGTAAAACACGTACGTCGGGACAATAAACGGGGCAGTAGCCAATAGCTTTCGTCTCTTAATTTATTCTGAGCATGCGTGGCACTTTGTGCGGCGGATTTGTGTACACACGATCGGTACTTAACCGATCGGATTTTGTTGTCGGAAAATTTTATATCCTGCTCTCAAACTTTGTGTGTCGGAAATTCCGACGGAAAAAGTCAGATGAAGCCCACACACGATTGGAATTTCCGACAACACAATCCGATCGCACTTTTTCCGACCGTGTGTACAGGGCATTACTGGTTGAATACCAGGTAAAAAATAACGGAAAAAACAAGTGCAGTCATCACATCTAGGAAGCTGTAATATATTACATTTTTGTTTTGTGGTTTAATGTCTCTTTATGGAATGGTTCACACTCTGCCCTTTCCTGGCAAAATTTCCCAGGGAACTTCCCTTTTAGACAGCTGTCACTGAAGCAGATGTCCACGTTGGAAATTCCCCCTATACTCGCTTCTACTGTAAAATTCTGGATTTTCTATCACGTTTCTGTCTTAGTGACAATGTTCACCAGATAGAGAGGGTAAGTCTCTACAGTGGAGACACAGGTAGTAAATAAAACCATAATGGCCATACCTCTCTTGTTGGCCACAGGATTGCAAAAGTACATACAGAATCAGCCACAGTGGGCTAAAGTCTGCTGTCAACTGACGTCACAGAACCGCTCCAGGCTCTGAAAGGATCCCGACCATTTTGTCGGGATCCACCCAGGTGTCTGATCCACAGCTGGCTCAACCTCTCAGAATGAGACTGAGAGCGAGAACCAGCCGCTCCCACCCCTTCCACAGCCCAGTGCTCTAGTGAGCGCTGGATGGGCAGAGCAGAGAGCCGTGACTGAGAGTCACCACTCTCTGCTCAGAGTGAACCGAGAACTGAGCGATCAGCAGTCATATGATTTCTCAAATCTCGGGTTGAGAGCCCGAGGGGGACAACTGCAGCATCACAGCGATGCTGCAGCCATACTGGTGAGTATGTTTGTTTTTTTTCAATTACCATACATCTCCTTTAACACTGACTCCATATGGGGCAGAGCCCAGAAGAGAAAAGAACACCCTGGAAGCTTGCTCCAAACATTTATAACCTTCCCTCAGCTCACACCACTGAATACATTTCTTAGCTATTGGCTGGAAAGGGTAAGTATTCATATCTCAGAGGTTACAGTGCCTTGAAAAAGTATTCATATCCCTTGAAATTTTCCACATTTTGTTATGTTACAACCAAAACATAAATGTATTTTATTGGGATTTTATGTGATAGACCAACACAAAGTGGCACATAATTGTGAAGTGAAAGGAAAATGATAAATGGTTTTCAATTTTTTTACAAATAAATATGTGAAAAGTGTGACGTGCATTTGTATTCACCCCCCTGAGTCAATACTTTGTAGAACCGCCTTTCACTGCAATTACATCTGCAAGTCTTTTTGGGGATGTCTCTACCAGCTTTGCACATCTAGAGAGTGACATTTTTGCCCATTCTTCTTTGCAAAATAACTCAAGCTCTGTCAGATTGGATGGAGAGCGTCTGTGAACAGCAATTTTCTGTTTCAATAGTTTTTTATTCCGTTTTTGACAAGTGGTTAATATGTAAAAAGTTCTGCCCATGCAGGGGCTAGCATTGAAGTTGGAACAGGTATTAGCTCATAAGAAGGGCAAAAATAAAGCGACGCAAACAAAAAAATGAGAGCTAACACAACAGTAGTAAATTTAAGTGTGAATGTTACCGTCAGGATCTAGGAGTCCCACCATAACTACGGAACACCCCTAACAAGGATAAACTAACAAGAGGAGCAGCAAAAAGAGGAAAGTTAGGTAGAAAGGTGAAGCTAAAGAGAGGGAGGTTGCTCACCTAGTGAGTAGGGAGCTAGAGAAGGCATAGGGAAGCCTGGGAAAGAAAGGGAGGCCAGAAGGATGGGGACCAGGAGATGGGAAAAAGGGAAGTGCTCGGGAACATCTGGACTGTCCGTCACAGGCGGTCCAGACTAGCTGGGGGGGGGGGGGGGGGTAGGAAAGGCATATGACAGCCATGGTTCCCAAATTTTGAGGAACTTGGCACATGAGTGTCCCCGCGGATGCTCGACATCTGTTTCGTTAAGCATCAACGCGGTCATGCGATCTTTCACCCCCTGAAAGGGGACAGATAGCTTTTTCTAGGCTTGGGTAATTGTTCTTTTGGCTGACAGAAATAGGAAGGAGGCAAGTTTCCGCTGATAAGATGTGAAAAGCAATTTTCAAGTCTTGTCACAGATTCTCAAATGCATTTCGGTCTAGACTTTGACTGGGCCATTCTAACACATGACTATGCTTTGATCTATACCAGGGGTACCTAAACTACAGCCCGTGGGCTGGAAATGGCCCATCAGGGTGATTTACCCAGCCCGCCGACTGCCCCTTCCATGAGATTGCAGCACTCCCCCTCCCCTCTGCTACCTTATTCACACAAGACAGGAAACATGACAGGTCCAGACAAAGGGTGGGACTTTTCAAGTTAAGAAGCGGGTGATTGATTACTTGACAGAGGGGCGGTCCCAACAATCAATCACCTGCCTTTCACTTGAAAAGTCCGGACCTGTCATGCTTCCTGTCTTGTGTGAATAAGTTAGCAGAGGGGAGGGATGAATGCTGCAATCTCATGGAAAGGGCGGCAGTGTAATATCGATGGGGGGTTCTGTGATGGGGGGCATCTATGATGGGGGGATCTGTGATGGAGGGCATCTATGATGGAAGGGATCTGTGATGGGGGGATCTGTGATGGGAGGAGCTCTAATTAAGGGGCTCTGTGATGCGGGGGAGTCTGTGATGAAGGGATCTGTGATGGGGAGACTGTGGTGGGGGAATTCTGTGGTGGGGGGATCTGTGATGGGGGAGGATTTGTAATGGGGGGATCTGTTATGGGGGGATCTGTGATGGGGGGATCTGTGATGGGGGCTCTGTGATGGTAAGGAGTCTGTGATGGGGGGCTCTGTAAGGGAGAGAAGTCTGTGATGGAGAGGAATCTGTGATGGAGAGGAGTCTGTGATGGGGGGATCTGTGATAGAGAGGAGTCTGTGATGAGGAGGCTCTGTGATGGAGAGGAATCTGTGATGGAGAGGAGTCTGTGATGGAGAGAAGTCTGTGATGGGGGGATCTGTGATAGAGAGGAGTCTGTGATGGTGGGCTCTGTGGTGGAGAGGAGTCTGTGATGGGGGACTCTGTGATGGAGAGGAGTCTGTGATGGTGGGCTCTGTGATGGAGAAGCGTCTGTGATGGTGGGCTCTTTGATGGAGAGGAGTCTGTGATGGGGGCTCTGTGATGGAGAGGAGTCTGTGATGGGGGGGCTCTGTGATAGAGAGGAGTCTGTGAGGGGGGCTCTGTGACGGAGAGGAGTCTGTGATGGGGGGCTCTGTGACGGAGAGGAGTCTGTGATGGGGGGCTCTGTGATGAAGAGGAGTCTGTGATGGGGGGCTCTGTGATGGAAAGGAGTCTGTGATGGGGGGGGTCTGTGATGAGGGGATTCTGTCAAATACTAATAAGTTTATGTTGATTAAAATTGTTCTTTATTTTAAATATTGTATTGTTTTTTTCCTGTTTTTTTGCACTACAAATAAGATATGTGCAGTGTGCATAGGAATTTGCTCATATTTTTTGCAAACTATAGACCGGTCCCCCAACAGTATGAGGGACCGTGAACTGGCCCCCTGTTTAAAAAGTTTGAGGACCCCTGATCTAAACCATTCCATTGTAGCTCTGGCTGTATGTTTAGGGGTGTTGTCCTCCTGCTGGAAGATGACCCTCTGCCCCAGTCTCAAATCTTTTGCAGACTCTTAACAGGTTTTCTTCTAAGATTGCCCTGTATTTGTCTCCATCCATCTTCCTATCAACTCTGATCAGCTTCCTTGTCCTTGCTGAAGAAAAGCATCCCCACAACATGATGCTGCCACCACCATGTTTCATGCTGGGGATGGTGTGTTCAGGGTGATGTGCAGTGTTAGTTTTCCGCCACACATAGCGTTTTGCTTTTAGGCCAAAAATTTCAATTTTTGTCTCATCTGACCAGAGCACCTTCTTCCACATGTTTGCTGTGTCCTCCACATGGCTTCTTGCAAACTGCAAACAGGACTTCTTAAGGATTTCTTTTAACAATGGCTTTCTTCTTGCCACTCTTCCATAAAGGCCAGATTTGTGGAGTGCACAACTAATAGTTGTCCTGTGGACAGATTCTCCCACCTGAGCTGTGGATCTCTGCAGCTCCTCCAGAGTTACCATGGGCCTCTTGGCTGCTTCTCTAAGTAATGCTCTCCTTTCAAAGCCTGTCAATGGTGGACAGCCATGTCTTGGTAGGTTTGCAGTTGTCCCATACTCTTTCCATTTTCGGATGATGGATTGAACAGTGCTCCATGAGATGTTCAAAGCTTGGGATATTTTTTTATAACTTAACCCTGCTTTAAACATCTCCACAACTTTATCCCTGACCTGTCTGATGTGTTCCTTGGCCTACATGATGCTGTTTGTTCACTAAGGTTCTCTAACAAACCTCTGAGGGCTTCAAAGAACAGCTGAAGCTATACTGAGATTAAATGACACACAGGTGGACTCAATTTACAAATTAGGTGACTTCTGAAGACAATTGATTTCACTAGATTTTAGTTAGGGGTAAAGGGGGATGAATACAAATACATGCCACACTTTTCAGATAATTATTTGTAAAAAAATTTGAAAACCATTTATCGTTTTCCTTCCACTTATGTGCCACTTTGTGTTGGTCTATCACATAAAATCCTATTAAAATACATTTATGTTTTTGGTTGTAATATGGCAAAATGTGGAAAATTGTCAAGGGGCATGAATACTTTTTTTCAAGGTACTGTATTTCTTCCCTCTCTGTCTACTGCTGAAACATATCAATAGTAGCAGGCATAAGCAACCAACACCCCAATCTTAGGAAAAACCTGCAGAGCTCAGAAAAAGTTAAACAAAGCCCAGGCAACTACTAATGCAAAAACAGAATTTAGTAGGGACATGCAAGCTAAAGCAGGTTTCCTACATACACTATATTACCAAAAGTATTGGGACGTCTGCCTTTACACACACATGAACTTTAATGGCATCCCAGTCTTAGTCCATAGGGTTCAATGCGTTGGCCCACCCTTTGCAGCTATAACAGCTAAAACTCTTCTGGGAAGGATGTCCACAAGGTTTAGGAGTTTGCTTTGTGCACTGATCCAAATCATTTGGTCAAGGGGGGATTATGGTGTGGAGTTGTTTTTGAGGGGTTGGGCTTGGCCCCTTATTTCCAGTGAAGGGAACTCTTCTACCAAGACGTTTTGGAAAATTTCATGCTCCCAACTTTGTGGGAACAGTTTGGGGATGGCCCCTTCCTGTTCCAACATGACTGTACACCAGTGCACAAAGCAAGCTTCATAAAGACATGAATGAGCGAGTATGGGGTGGAGGAACTTGACTGGCCTGCACAGAGTCCTGACCTCAACCCGATAGAACACCTTTGGGATGAATTAGAGCGGAGACTGCGAGCCAGACCTTCTCATCCACATTAGTGCCTGACCTCACAAATGCACTTCTGGAAGAATGGTCAAACATTCCCATAGACACACTCATAAGCCTTGTGGACAGCCTTCACAGAAAAGTTGAAGTTGTTATAGCTGTAGAGGGAGGACCAACTCAATATTGAACCCTATGTACTAAGACTGGGATGCCAATAAAGTTCAAGTGCGTGTAAAGACAGGCTTCCCAATACTTTTAGCAATATAGTGTAAGTGCTGCAGCAGAGATTTTTTTAATGGGGGCCACAATTCTACTTTTAAATAGATAATCTTTTTTTTATTCTATAAGAAATCATTAACTAATTAAAACAACACATTTTCTTAATTACTTACAGGTGTAGAAAATAAGCTTGAAACATTCTCTAATTAAACTATCATCACATTTCAACAGTGTGTACATCATTTGTACAACAATTATGTCCTGTAGGTGATTGATAAATTACATCTTTCTCATCAGAAATAAGCAGATTATTCTTTCATGTCAATTATCAGCAACTTCAGACTAAGCAAGTCTTATTTCATTGTCTTTGAGTGAAAAAGGGGCAAGAAAAACGGCTTAAAGATCTTATCTGTGTCTTACATGGCTATTAAAGGATAAGTTAACTTTTTAGAAAAAAAATAATATTTTAAATATATAATACGTTTTTGCAGGTAAAAAAAAAGTGCATTTATTATTTGTTTTTTTTTTTGAGCCTGTAAAGCACTGCACCGGCGATCAGAAGATTGCTGGTGCCATGCAGGTCTCCAGCAGATCTGCCAGTGTATCTGTGTGTCCGTACATCTCGTACATCCTGTACGGGCAAACAGATACAATCTGACAAAGAATCAATGTACTAGCGCTGTGGAAGTTCACTGAGAACTACAAGCCAACAGTCGCAAAGACAGAGCTGTGTGAAGGAAAGACGTGGCCGTGTGGGCGGTGCCCGCCATACTATCGCAGTCCCATTATAACTTGCTGTTTACTAATATATATATATATATATATATATATATATATATATATATATATATATATATATATATATATATATATATATATTATACTGTATATACCATAGTTTGTAGATGATATAACTTTCACACAAACCAATCAATATACACTTATTGAGGTTTTTTTTTATCAAAGCAAAAACCATTTTGGCCTAAATTTATGAAGAAATTCGATTTTTAAAAATGTTTTTATTGGATATGTTTTATGGCAGAAAGTAAAAAGTATTTGTTTCAAAATTATCATTTTTTTTCGTTTATATCGCAAAAAATAAAAAACCCAGTGATGATCAAATATTACCAAAAGAAAGCTCTATTTGTGTAAAAAAAACTTAAATTGGGTACAGCCTCGCATGACTGCGCAATTACCAGTTAACGTAACACAGTGCTAAATAGCAAAAAATGGCCTGTTTATGAAGGGGGTAAAACCTTCCAAGGCTTAAGTGGTTAAAAAGTGTGAGCTGGAGTTCAGCTTTAATTTGTCAGTTATAGCGGAAGTAAACCCATAGATTTAACAGTGTAAAAAAACTGTTACATTTGCGGCACATGCCGGGAACGTAACTGTCACATTGGGTGTGCTCTCAACCAAACTGCCAAACCATCCAGTGGCTGGTGTCATAACTGATCACATGCGCAGCATCATGGCAGTTGGAGATTAAACAGAGGCCAAGATGGCAGCTTCCTTGGATGAAAACGATAGGAGGGTTTACTTCCACTTTAAAGAGGAATTCCCATTTTTTTTTAAAAATTAAAAGTCAGCAGCTACAAATTCTGCAGCTGCTGACTTTTAATAATCGGGCACTTACCTGTCCCACGGTCCAGCGATGCGGGGGGATAGAAGCCCCGCTCGTCTCCCCCTCCGTTCGGCGGCGCCGGCATTGCAACTGTGGGCGCCGCTCAGTCACCTGGGACCTGTAATGTGTCCCAGATGATTAACAAGAGGGAGGGAACAGAGCTGAGCCCTTCCTGCGCCGAGGGGAAGTGATGTCACCAGCCCAGGCACTGAAAGAGGCAGACTACGAGGGACCCCCTAGCAACAGGCATTTAGAGGTAAGTTAAAAAAAATTTTTTTCGAAATTTAAAAAAAATTTTTTTTAGGCACATTCATGCATTTTTTTTTTTTTGGGTGGAACACCACTTTAAGTCCATCTAAATCTGCTAATCTAACACCACCCTCTCCACAGATTGCCAGTGCTGCTGTCCAATGGTGTCTCCTTTGTTCTCCCATTCAGAGTGGAGACACCTTAAGACAGGAAGTGTATTAGGCTGGCCATACATTATACAATTGTCTTATTCAATTTCCTTTAGATTTACCTTCAACCATGTAATGCAAATCATATGATTGCATAGCAAGTGAAAGAGTTTTGGTCTGACCTACTATTATATGGTTTTGGTAATTCTAAAGGAAAATTGTAGAAGAAAATTGTATAATGTATGGCCAGCCTTACTGGTTGGATCACCAGGTGTAAATAGAGGGAAAAGAGACAACTAACACAGCCTCCACATTTAAGGATTAGTAAGCTGCAGAGTATAAAATATTTGTTTATGGGTTTAATACTACTTCACCCTATCATTAAAATCTAATTGTGAATAAAAGGTCCCCCTGCAAAGAGCATAGTTAATACATTCCTGCTGCCCGTTGTCAATGTAATGAAAAGTAGTTGCCAGTTGACTATTTATAAACCAACACTTTCAAGAGTGCTGATCTCCTGGATCCCCCCACAGTGCCTTGGGATTAGTCCTGCTGGCCCCTACATCACCCAACACGTCTTGTAGTGACATAGGGGTTGGCATGAGGAACCACAAGCACTGGTTTCTTCAGCTGGCAAGTTTGGGACTTGCCCTACCTCACAAACCTCCTGCAACCCCCTACCTACAAAGTAGTTATGTAGGGGCTGCAGGGGGAATTGGTGTGGGAGCAGGAGGACAGTCGGAAGAGTCAACCTCCTGGTGTCCCACAAATCACTGTGAGGGACCAGGAGACCCACACTCTTGGAAGAGGTGTGTATTCACAATGTTCTTTACACACAATTTTATTTTAGCTAAAATATGTGGCTTTAGAAAACAAATTGCTTACTTGGAGCAATTACAAAGTGATAACCCTCAGAGACTGGTGCCAACATCTGGTCAGCACAAGGAAGGCACATTCTCATCTGTTTCTTTTGCGATAATTACTACAATCACCTCTGATGTTTCTTGGAAAGGATGCTGAACAGACAGATCCTTCAGAGATAGTATAGCCTTGGATAATCAGATTTCCTCAGTAGACTAATAGGATTTAACAAATCCCAACCAAATAATTACAAGTTTGTTAAGTTGACTTTATATAGATAAGTAGTTTTTGTGACAAAAATAAGATTTTATAAATGGTGTAAAGTTAATATAATTTCACTGTGATTTCAAAATATAATAATTCCTGCAAATTAAACATTTATTATAAAAAATTCTCTTCTGGCTTTCATAACTTTATTCTATTTCTGTTATAAGGATAGGCCACCTTTTACTATCCTTTACTGGTCATTATCCCCATCCCCCCACCTTCTCTTTCCTTTCCTTTCCTTTCCTCTCCCTTCTTTCCTCTTCTTCTTTCTCCTACATATTTTGCTATTCTTCACTCCTCAGGTTGTCTCATTTTGGGGTCCACAATTTAGGGATATCATCTCGGACATAGAGGTCATTTAACTTCTGGACATTCACATATGCAGTCTCTACCTCCTTTATATTATATATGGGAAACACATTGTTTTCTGTTTGCCTAGCTTTTATTATCTTACCCAGTATGCATTTTGATTATTTCCGAAATGAGGATTGCTGTCTCTCCTCTTTCTTTCTTTTATGTTCTAACTGAAATATTATGGTTAGAAACATAGAAACCTAGAAAAGTGATGGCAGAAAAAGACTGAGTAGTCCATTGAGTCTGCCCATTTTTTATTTACTTATTTATTTATTTATTGGTTGCTACTGGCTTTAATGTATATGACATGTATAAAAGGAAAAAGACTGGTGCCATGGAAGTCAGATAAAACATTGTTTTATTATTGCATGTGAACAACAGTCAGAAAGAAAGTCAACGCTTTTCGGCCATCAGGCCTTAATCATGGCTCAAAAACGTCCGAAACGCGTTGGTTCCTTTTTGACTGTTGTTCACATTCAATAATAAAACAGTGTTTTAGTTGACTTCCATGGCACCAGCCTTTCTCCTTTTTTGCATGGATTATATGGAGGTTTACAGAGACTTCACAAACTGAGTGCTGTGTTCTTGAGGCTCACCAGGCATTGCACAGGGGGTAGTAGCTCGGATGCACCAGTTCCATGTGACATGTATGTCCGGGGTATGCATATGTTTGCCCTCTTTGGAAATGTTTGTACCTTTTGGTCCATCATGGATATTGTTGTTTTGTACCTCAATCTTTTGGAAACTTAATAAAGAGTTTAAACATAATTTTATTCCTTGCTTTTAAGGGGAAAAAAAGGTTGAGCACTCTGTAGCACTTCTGCCTAGCAGCACTAGGGTTGTCATTTTGAATCCCAACCATGGCACTACCTGCCTGGAGTTGGCATGTTCTCCCTGTGCCTGCGTGGGTTTCCTCCCACACTCCAAAGACATGCTTTGGATTGAAAATTGGCCCTAGTATGTGTATGTATGAATGTGAGTTAGGGACCTTAGATTGAAAGCTCCTTGAGGGCAGGGACTGATGTAAATGTATAATAAAAATATGTAAAGCACAGCATAAATTGATGGCGCTATATAAGTACCTGTAATAAAAAATATGCATAGATGAAAATTTTTTCAGAAAACAATCCTGTCTTAATGTTTGACATTCTTGTGTCTAAAACAGGGCGCTGCATTGACTCAAAACTGAAATGTAATGGCGATAATGACTGTGGAGATAATTCAGATGAAAGGGGATGTGCAAAAAAAACAGGAAGGACCTTTGAACCCGTACCTGGAGCTCAGATTATGGGAAATGGGTAATACAGAATCTACAACCAATGATATCTTAAGTGGATTTAGCAACGGGTGCCTGCTGTAAACTATGAAAGATTAATTCACTTTATAAGCTTTTAAATTGAAAGTGGTATAAAGATGATACACCAGTTTTAAAATATATTATAAATCAGTTTGCGATGCAAGCAAAACTGTTTTCCCTTTCTTCTAGCAATTTTGTGTGTACATTACTTGTGGCACATCTGTAAGATGTAAAGAGTAGAGCCATAATGTAACTCCAGTCTGCAAAAAAAGTTGCCAAACGCAGAAGAAGAGGCAGAGAAGATAGCAGCAATGAAGCAGCACTAGGGAAGGCAAAGTTGTCATTGCTAGAGGGGGCATATATTTTGTGAATATTCTGGCAAGGGCTTCCCCACCTTCAGTTCCACTAGAAGCTGTTCACACTGCATACCTCTGAAGTCGCCCTTCTACCCTCAGTTGTTACTTCAAAAAAGTCAACATCTCCCATAAGTTTTTAGGAAGGCCATGACCTCTGACAGCTGAGGCATCTATCCAGTCCCAGAAGTTCAAACTGTTGATTCCAAGAAGCAGTTACAGTGCATACACATCTCTGCAAAAAAAAAGCTTAGGTCTACTGTGTGCTGGAACTAGTAGCTTCATCCAATTAACCAACCAGCACTGAAGAGGGACTGGCCTATTTTAGATGTACTGAAGATCTACCCCTTGTTGTATACATAACCTTTTATGTTTTTCAGATTTCAAAAGATATAGGCTTGTGAACCGTAGTTAAAGTGCCTTAGTGGGGACACTGTGGAACATCACTCGCTAATGCCTGTACAGCAGGCGGGAGCCGCAGTCATGTGAATTCAGCATTAAGGAGGCACTCCAAACTTAGAAGAAAGCTGGACAAATTGCATAGTTACCACTTTGTAATCCATGGCAATACTTCTTACACTGTTGACACTACTGCACTATGGACACAACTTATGTATGTATCACCTCTCCTCAGGTGTGCAGCATTTCTGAATTGGTACAGCAGAGCATGCACTGGTCTCCACCAACTCAGCAGTCCAGTCACCTCATTCCCAGTGACAATGTTCTGCATGTTACTACTGGATACAGGAAACATACTTCTCCATAGCTCCATGCTTGTTCTCTTACCGGGCCTCACTACATCTTCCACCATGACTCCAGGCTAGGTCCCTAGGTACTCTGTGCCACAAGATTGATCCCAACAGGAAGGGAAGCAGTCACTAGTGAGGGGATCAAGCATAACACCCCTTCATTACCAGAGTATCCGTCACCATGACCATGTCACCCATTTCCTGGGTGGTTGGCTGCGTTGGCATATGGCATATGGCACAAATATTGTAGTCATTATGAATGTCAATATAGCCTCCTAAGGACAGCTTCTCTGCATGTTAGACATTTTTACTGTATCTTCTCTAACCTCCCAGTCCCCTGTTGTAAGCCCTGTTCTTTTGATACTCCATATATGCACCCCTTTAGAGACCTCAGACCAGTCTAAATAGATGAACATCAAAAATATGTACTTAAGTAGTTAGATGAGACATTTGAGCAGTACTTGATAGCATCTTCAACACATTCTTAAAGCGGTTGTATGTCCAAAAAAACAAAAAACAAAAAAAAAGAAAACAAAAACCTTTAAGGCACTGTATACTAGCTCATTATGAAATACATGAGAACGAGGCTCCCACAGGGCTGCCTCGTCATTGCTGAGGGAGTTGACATGTTCCCTCAGCCTTTCTTCCAGGTTTGCGGCTCCGGCCACACATGCGCGCGGGAGCCATCCATTCCTGCAAGTTTACCACCTATATATATGATATGACCTGTAGGGAGCAGTAACCTTACTGAAAATAGCGGGAAAACCTGGGCAAGAATGTTAAACTTTCCTTCTCAGGAACCACCAACTCACAGGTCATTTAAGGACTCTGTGTAATAGGCTTACACTCTAGCACATGGCTTTTGTACAGCAATACAGGTAAAATATCCAATCCAAAGCACAGCAGAAGGAAAAATCTTTACCACACAGAATATTTTAGAAGCACCTTATTTCTAGAGGTGAAAGAAATAAGATTATGTCACTGACTATTACATATGGATTATGTTGTATTTATAGGTTCAAACACAAGTTACCATAATCATCCTCCAACAAACATTAAATGAATTGTGTAAAAATTGATTTTTTTATAAGTTCATTTATACTCAGCATTGAACTTATGCTAATTTTCTTTAATTTTTTTTTCTATAGATATAATTACCTCTCCGGTGAGAGTGCAGGGGAAATTTTCGACAACTCATTCTATGGTGGACAGCGTAACATAGTTTATGTAAACGACACAGGGCCAAACCGGAAAGGTTATAGGCTCGCATTCAACCTGGAAAGTTTCAAATTTCAGGTAAGATGTGCATTTTCTCAAATAATCAGTAAAAGATTATATTTTCCTGCTTTGACAATCCCCTGCCACGGAGTACCACTCTATCTGAAGAATGCATTAAGGTTTCAAAAACCCTTTAAATTAATGCCACATGTATGCAAACCTCAAGTGCATATATATATATATATATATATATATATATGTGTGTGTGTGTGTGTGTGTGTGTGTGTGTATAATATGGCTGTTAGAGGCAGCATGTGGTCTACAGATGAACTGTACAGACCATGGACATGAGCAAGTAGGGTTGGTTTAATGCTTCATATGTTGGCAATACTGGCAATACTGGAGACGTTAATGGATGGGCACCAAGTAAAAAATTACAACAAAATAAAATGTAAAAAGTTTATTGGTACATAATGTTTAAAAACAGATACATATTAAAATGTACGTCAACGCGTTTCAACATTAAATGTCTTCCTGTTGCTATGTCATAGATGAAGTTAGTGCCCATATAAAACCCAGCCATGAGTGCGGTCCATTCAGTTAGGGTATGGGAGTAGGAAACTCCAGAGCTGCAAAGATGTAGTCCTCTATGCTAATTTAAAGGGCCCTTTGCAGGGCTGAACTTCAGGGACAAGTGGCACAGAACATGTGGGGGGAAGCTGGAGTCAGCTCCTCAGCCCTGATCTGCTACAGCAGGTCCTGCAGTGTAATGTGTATGGCCTTGGGGGGCCTGCAACAGATTCCTTTAATGTGAGTGGCCCTTGTCACCCCTGGCTCTCATCTGTAGGTCCTGTGACTCGACGGTGGATAGCTCAAGGATGAGGAATTTAGTATACCCTGGGAAAGTGGTCCCAAATCTATGGTGCTCCAAAGGAGAGAGAAAAAAAAGAAGAGAATTATAATATGTGAGTTGTGCTCTACTGCAAAAGAATGTTTATTGATGCTAGTGACATTCTTCGTCAAAGTCCTGTCAGTATGTCTAATGTGATATGTCATGGAAGAAACGTGAGGTTGCAGTAAAGTGCTGAAAATGTTTGTGGACATTTCAAGTGTTAGGCCTAAGGCCGGGGAATGTGTGAGCAAGCCTCTAGCTGGGAGAAATGTGTCCAAGATGGTTGCTACAAAGACAGGTATGTGAATGCACTATCCATGCACTATCCATGAAGAACTGGGACTGTACTTGCACAGTTTGGTGCCAACACCTGCCCAATCCAGGTCCACTACACATGGGTCTTCTCATGGGTCTCATGGGTCTTTTGACTCACTTGCTTGGTGGTGCCCTCTCTAACCCTGCTGCCTTAGGCACTGGGCCACAAATATAATAATGGTAAATACAGTCTGGGTGATCACAGCCAATTAAAAATAGTAAGCATCCCTTTACCTGCATCGGCCTCATCCCCACAACCCTGGGCTATGGTTGTGGGGGTATGCTTACAGGGGGCTTATCGGAATCTGGAATCCCCCTTTAACAAGGGGACATTGGGGTACACTGTTTTTTTTTGTATTTAATATAATTGTCAAAAACTGTCTGTGTTTTTATTACTTTTTGACACTTTTTTGGTGAATGGGTAGGGATACTATGTACCCCATACTCATTCAGATGGGGGGGCCGGGATCTGACGACCCCCGCAACCACCAGCAGAGCCCCCTGCCCCGAAGCACCCAGCCCCCCATGTTGAGAGCATGTGGCTTGATATGGTTCAGGAGGGGGGGGGGGGCTCTCAGAATTTACTGAGCAATTAGTGCTCAGAATTCACTGTGCAGCGCGCAGTGCATTGCAGGGCAATGTTTGCAGCAAACTTTTGCTCAGCCCAAATAGCTCACCCAACTCTAATGCTGAGATGACCTGATGTGTCAGTTTGACCCCACATCTAGCCAAGGCTAAGCTAGTTACAAAGAATTAAATATTTACATGCAGATTTTGTAGTGTACTTTAATTATTCATATGGAAGTACAGTATATTACTGTACTTTAAATAGATTCCAATCTTATGCTCTAAAACAGCTGGAGATCTTGAAACCCCGAGACCTGTCTTCCTAATTAATAAGCGTAAAAATCTTTTTATGTCCAATCTTCTCTAGTTTTAATTAACATTTTTATCATTTTTTTGTAAATTAAATTCATTATTTCAATAGTTTTTTTTTTCCCTTGGGTCTCAAAGCACATCATCTGCTTTTGGGGCAAATGGTAAGCCAGCCATCTTGGGCACATTCAGTAAAACATTGTACTAAGGCAAATTAACCTATATGCATGTCTTTAGGGTGTAGGGGGAATCCGATAAAAACCCACACAAGCCCCATGCAGATAGGGTCCTCACCAGGACTTGGACCCAGTGATCCTAGTGCTGCAAGGCAGAAGTGCTAACCACTAAGCTACATTGCTGCCCACTGCAACACTGCAAAAAAAAAAAAATTATCAAAACAAGTGAAAATGAAAAAAATCAATTAAATGTTGATGGCAAAAAATGTAAATAAAAAAATTCTGCAGAAAAATAACACAGCCTCCCTAATTCATCCCCTCCCTACCAAAAAAAAATCTTTTTCATGGTGCCTTGCTTTTTAGACCTGTCCTAGGGGTTATTTGGTTCGGAAAATTGCATTGGCTAGACTGCATTAGCTCTAGTTTCTTAGATATAGTCGAATTTATATAATTTTTTTACTTTAGTTTTTGAAAAGATCTTGTTGATTAACTTATTCTTCTGTTACCTAGTTTGTGTTTTTGCATATAAGTTGGCAGATATAGTGAGTGTTTATGTACTTCTAATTGCAATTTTACATCAGAAACATTGGATTCGGAAGTGTAAGTTATTACTGTATTATAGTTATGATCATATAGGAGGTATGTGCATATTACCACTCATCGTTTCATTTTTGCAGATCAAGCATTGTAGAGGTTATGGCTGCTTTTTTATGTGTTTCTTTCGATCTAGAAGGAGAATAAATAAAACACTACATTAAAATATCCTGTCCTATTTTTGATGGGCGACCATAGTGAAGAGTTGTATATAGCATTTATGCTGTATCTCAAAACACAGGGAAAAAATGGTTCCATTTTTGCATTCAGCGGGTCAAATATACCAAGGAACAGGTCTAAAATTCGAAGCACCAAATCATGTGTTGGCCTGTGTAATAGCTAAGGGGAAAAGGGGTAAAGAGAGATAATAAGGGCTGTTTAAAATTAACTGAGGGTTACTAGGGTTAATAAATAGGAATATATTGGGAATGATTTACTAAAACTGGAGAGTGCAAAATCTGGTCCAGCTGTGCATGGTAGCCAATCGGCTTCTAACTTTAGCTTGTTCAATGAAGCTTTGACAAAAAAACTGGAAGCTAATTGGTTTCTATGGACAGCTGCACCAGATTTTGCACCCTCCAGTTTTCGTAAATCAACCCCATTGCATTTCAAACAACTTTTTTTAAAACTTTTAACATTTCTTTAAGTGATGTCATATGCATATCAAAGGTAACCCCTTTGATCTACATATGAATAAATTAGTAATTACAATGTACAATAAATTGCAATATTCAATGCCCCTTGACCTGACCTGGAACAAGCATGCAGTAAAGGTATGTATTGTTCCAAGTCAGTGACTAATGCCTGGTACACACTGACAGTTTTCCTTTTTCGTTCAACCCAGCGGGCCGAACAAAAAAAAAACAACTGAAGAGCTTGGGAGGAGCTCCCTGTACTAACTATTCGATGTTAGTACAGCAATCTCCCCGCTGAGCTATTGTGTTCTGACAGGGGAGCAGCCTCTACGCCAAAACACACTGGTCAGCTCTCGCAACCATTGGCTGCCAGTGCTGATCTGATACCGACCGGCAGAAGGTTTTTGGGCATGCCCCTTCAACAGAAGGCGCACATTCTGTTGAACTGGCCGATACTAGCCGATATTCAGCCCGTGTGTACGGGGCTTAAGGGACTTCAGCTTGTATCAGTATGACAGCTTTTTAACATGCACCTTTCCAATCAAATCAGGTCTGACAAAGTCAATTTCCTTTGTGGCTTTAATTGCCTCCACTGTTCTGGGAAGGCTTTCCACAAGATTTTGGCATGTGTCTGTGGGAACTTTTGCCCATTCAGTCAATAGAACATTTGAGAGATCAGGTACTGATGTTTGACAGAAAGACGTGGCTCACAATCGATGTTTCAGTTTGTCCCAAAAGTGTTCAGTACTTGAGTTTTTCCAAACCAAACTCATTATACGAGGTTTCTTCAAAAAGTTTCTGCACCTTTTTTAACTCTATTAAATATAAAAAAGTGCGGAAACTTTTTGAAGACCCCTCATGCAATGTCTTTATGGAGTTGGCTTTGCGCACAGAGTTATACTGGAACAAAAAAGGGCCATCCCTGAACTGTTAACACAACTTTGGAAGCTCTCAATTGCCTTTGTGTGCTCTAGGCTTAACAATATCTTTCACTGGAAACACCTGAACTCAATACTTTTGAGGGGTGTCCACATGCTTTGACCATATAGTGTAGGTGTGATGATCAGTCGTCCACTTGCTTTTGGCAACATAGTGACATGTCTAATACTGAAGGTTTACAGTGATAAAGTGTCAACTTGGTGCACTTCACAACTTTCATTTTGCAGCTTACATTAAAAAAATTCCTGGAGAGCTTTCATTGAAGGTTCTTGTTCAGGCACCTCCTGTTACGGGGTGAAAACTGTCCCTAATTGTACATCAGCTTGGTTACTTCTTCACATGCACCCCTGTTGGTGACTAAAGGCAACTGTGTGGGTGGACATTACAGAGGCATGGTTCTCCATTCCCGCTGCCAGAAATTTGGTCTTGGGTAAGGATGAGCTAAGGTTCCTGAACCTAAAGAAAACTCTCACATGACAACAAGCAGCTGGCCCAATCAGTTGATGTCATGTAGTTTCAATGCCCACACAGGTACATTTTACAAAGCTTGGGAGATGCTGATGACATAATTGACCTAATATGGACATGTGGCCATCTTAGGTCAATGATATCACTGGCTTCCCCACCCATTTGTTACGTGTGGTTACAGCTGATTAGGCCTGCAGCTCGCTGTCATTTGATAGTTTTCCACAAAACTTAGCTCTGGGGTGCATGCATGTAGACTGGAAGTGGCTGAAAGAGGATGCAGGCCAATATCAGCACTGAGATTTAAAAAAGGTTGAAGAAAAGGTAGAAAATAGTATTTTATGAAAAAATGTCTATAATACATAGTGCTTTGGCAAACTAAATTATAGGTTTAATTATGCTTATAATAACATGGTAATTAAAACCATGAACATCTACCTTCAGCTGAAATATGGGGTGGTGAGACCTTTGATGCAGCTATAGTGGGAATGAGATAAACATTTCTTAAATGATAGTAAATATGCTGTACTATTTTTCCCACAGGAGAAAAATGAGGAAGATGACGTTGTATCTGATTTCTACAACAGTTTGAATGATTTTAACAAAGACATCAGAACTCAAGACCATAACCAGGCGTCTAGCGGTAGCACTTTTAGAATTCCAATCCTGTTTAGTAGCAAACGTAACTCAAGGAGGACCTCAAGTTCATCCTTTAAGGAAGCTATCACGTCATCTTACAAAAAGGTATACAACATTTATATGGTACACGACAATATGGACATCAGTATATGGCTTGGCATATTAGAAATGATGGTGCTTTATCCTAAAATGATATTAAGAAAAGCTTTTTTCCAGTGGAGGTGTGCTATTCTATCAAACCCGGGATGGTCAGAATTCTCAGAGACATAAAAGGAAAGAAGGGTGATGTAGTTGATTTAAAGTGTAAATTGACCCAGATACTAATCAAATTGCTCCTATTCCAAAGAATAGTCCATCAACTCAGCCTAACTCCAGCAAAAACTTTTAATTTTGTTTCAGATAAAGCAGGGAAACGTTTGAACCTCTGTTGGGTTTTACTGCTATCTGTTTCTATTAGGGAGTTTTCTCACTTGCCAATACAGGAAATAATTGAAAATCTTATCAATGGGGACACAGACAAAACCAAAAATACAAAAAAAATTGCATAGTGAGGAAAGTTTAGATTTTTACTGCAGTCTGTGTCTTTCTGTCCTGGTGACGACTGCCACCCCCCCCCCCCTTTTCATTTCTTATACTGTATGAACAAATGCAGAGTTTTGCCCATTGGGACTTTAGATGAAGCGCCACACAGCCAGTAATAAAAACATAGTACAGGTTTATTGAGTATATGCCAGCAATAGAACTGGGAATACTATATGAGTGCTACAGGGACAGAAAGTGAGACAGTGGGGTTGGGCATACTAAAGACAAATAGGTTGTTCACTTTGCAAGGGAATTTTATTTTAACTTGCTGAATAAATGATAAAAAAGCATTTGCAGAAAATATTTAATCACTTGAAAGAAACATTTTTAAAGACTGTATTTTTGCATACACATGACTAGATGATAGAAATCATCAAAACTTCACCTCATTTATCAAGCTAAGGTAACATTTCCTATGAAT